>NC_045439.1:54650187-54780492 GCF_002776525.5 Piliocolobus tephrosceles | reverse complement strand
GGGGAGGGATTGCATTGGGGAGTTATACCTGATATAAATGATGAATTGATGGGTGCTGACGAGTTGATGGGTGCAGCACACCAACATGGCACATATATACATATGTAACAAACCTGCACGTTATGCACATGTACCCTAGAACTTAAAGTATAATAAAAAAATAAATAAATAAATAAATGAGATTACTGGCTTGATTTCTTTTTCACACTGTTCACTGTTGGCATGTAGAAATGCTACTGATTTGTGAATGTTGATTTTTGTATCCTGCTATTTTTTAATTTGTATTCACTAAGCAACTGGAACAGTGCTGTGATTTGATTCTTTTTCAATATAGCACTCTCACTTGCTTTTTAAATACTAGTTATTGTAAATTTGAATAGTTTATTTCTACTCTTTCATTTTTTTATTTTATCACATATTTAGGGTTGCCACTTTCTTCCATGTCAATGTCCTTGTAGAGACATTTAATTCATTTGTTTTAAACTAATACAGGCATTTAGAGCAGTATGTTTTCACAAGTACTGCCTTGGCAGCTCTCCATAATCTTGTAATGTTGTAGCAACAGTCATTATTTAACAAAAATAAAGAAAATTTCTGTTTGGATTTCAGCCCTGTCTCAAACATTGCATATTTACACATCAGTACGAGTTGGAGATTATCTCTAGTTATAGGTCTTCCTTCAACTCACCTTGGAAAAAAAAGCCTAAAATTCACACATATGTTCTCCTTTTTGTGTTTGTTTGTTTGTTTGTTTGTTTGTTTGTTTGTTTTGAGATAGGGTCTTGCCCTGTCACCTAGGCTGGAGTGCAGTGGCCCAATCTCAGCTCACTGCAACCTCTGCCTCCTGGGTTCAAGGGATTCTCATGCCTTATCCCCTTGAGTAGCTGAGATTACAGGCATGAGCCACCACACCCAGGCTAATTTTTTGTATTTTTAGTGCAGATGGGGTTTCATCATGTTGGCCAGGCTTGTCTCAAATTCCTGGCTTCATGCGATCCGCCTGCCTCAGCCTCCCAAAGTGCTGCAATTACAGGCGTGAGGCACTGCACCCAGCCATGTTCTCTTTAGTTTCCTTATCTTCCACATGAAATTACAAATTTTACCCTTTGCTTGATTGTCCATGCATGGAATCTGACCTACTAAATAATATAGAATTTCTGTATTCCAGGTTCTTGTTAGAGAAAATAAACTCTCAACTGTTAAATTCAGAAGTTTAGTTGCCAGAAAGATTACCTGAAGGATGTGCAGTCCATTTACCCACCTATTCCATTTTACACTCAGCCCAGTCCAGGTCACTGAAGTTTTGTACCAAGACTGCATTGTATCCTGGGTAGAGTCGTCTTTTCTGACCTCCACTCTGATACCATACTTTGGCCTACATCAACATATTTGTAAAATTTGTTGTAAGGAAAATTTATTTTAAAGCCATAATTGAGTAATGTTGTTGAGAATATTGTCTATATAGTGTCTCCAGAGAAGATATTTTGCTCAGATTCAGTACCTAAAACCTAGTATTGGTTAAATCCTTCTTTCCTCTGGCTGCTATATTCAGAGGCAAATATGTGGCTCACCTCTGTCAACCATAGATGATCTTATGATATCTATTTTTGGTATTGGCTCTACCTCTAGTTTCATCTCACTTTCTTACCCACCATTCCCTCACACACACACATACATTTCCATATTTATTTTTATTTTCTGTATATCCCTGTAATTGCTTCAAATTCTCTTGTGCAGTGAGAGTGGTATAAATAAAAAATAGAACCAGATATACTTTATATTTCTTTTGTCAGGTATATCAATTTGAAATTAATATGGGAAGGCCTTAGAGAGTGTGTATTAAGTGATTAAAAGATGGAAATTGGCCGAGCGCGGTGGCTTACGCCTGTAATCCCAGCACCTTAGGCAGCCGAGGTGAGTGGATCACTTGAGGTCAGGAGTTCAAGACCAGCCTAGCCAACATGGTGAAATCCCATCTCTACTAAAAATACAAAAAATTAGCCAGGCATGGTGGTGGGTGCCTGTAGTCCCAGCTGCCCGGGAGGCTGAGGCAGGACAATGGCATGAACCCAGGAGGTGGAGCCTGCAGTGAGCCAAGATCGCGCCACTGCACTCCAGCCTGGGCAACAGAGCGAGACTCCGTCTCAAACAAACAAACAAACAAAAAGATGAAGATTTAGGATCAGAGAGATAAGGATGTAAATCCCAGCTCTACTATTTTATTGGCTGTCTGACCTCAGTCAAATTGCATCATCTTTAAGCTTCACTTTCTTGATCTGCAAAATAGAGATAATGATAGTGCTCTCATGGGTTGCTATGAGGGTAAGAGCTGTTCATACCTTATATGGTTGTTTTAAGGATTAAATTAAAAAATACAGCCGGGCGCAGTGGTTCACACCTGTAATCCCAGCACTTTTGGAGGCCGAGGCGGGCAGATCACGAGGTGAGGAGTTCAAGACCAACCTGACCAACGTGGTGAAACCCAGTCTCTACTGAAAATACAAAAAATTAGCCGGGTGTGGTGGTGCACGCCTGTAATCCCAGCTACTCGGGAGGCTGAGGCAGGAGAATCACTTGAATCTGGGAGATGGAAGTTGCAGTGGGCCGAGATTACGCCACTGCACTCCAGCCTGGGTAACAGAGGGAAACTCCGTCTCCAAAAAAAAAAAGTGCTTGGTATAATACCTACCACTAAAAAATTGCTTATAAATGTTATTTATTATGGTATTAATGTAATTAGGGGATGGTAACCTAACTTCAGAGAGTTCCTGAACACTTGAAAATGTTGGCAAAATTTGACTAGAGAGGGGTCCTGTATAATGATCAAATCTCAAAAGGAACAGTCACTGAAAAAAAAAAAAAAAAAAGAATTACTGAAGAACAGGATTCCCCTTTTGAATATTTTAACTTTGCTTAACTCTACATGATTTATATTCTACTCTACTTTTTGGTAAGGGTTGACATGTCTGATAGATTACATTTTATCTACTATTTAAGTAGTTTTTCTTAGAAATTTTTGGAACAAATATGAAATGACCTTTTTGGTGGGCATTTTTGTTCTGAAATCTCATCTTATACTACAATCTCAGTTTTCTTTTGTTTGCATTGACATGATAGACTGAATACTGTCTTTTAATTTTTTGTCTATTGCTAACATTTTAAGTGTGCCTAACTAACTTAGGCAAAGTTTTATGGAGTTTAATTATTAATGAGCACCCCTTTTTATAGGGTAACTCAAATAGTTTCCATTTATTACCATGATTATCAGTGTTTGTCTTTTTCTCTCTCATTAAGTTTTTTTATTGCTGTTTGCTTTGCCTTCATTTGTAGAATTTCTGGGGCACTTTTACTTTTTATCAGAATTATAAATCAATGAAGTAAATATACTTTTTATCAGAATTATAACTTTTAACATTAAAATACATGCTAATAGAATTATTTTTATTATAACATCATTTTTCATTTCAGAAAAAATAAGAACAGTTATAAGAATATAGAAGACATGTTACTTTTAAAGGACAAAATAACTCATCAGCATAAAAAGGTTCAAACCAGCTAGATGCTTGGTCCCTGAGATAGCAAGTTGGGATTCTTTGTATGAAAGACCAATCAAAGAATGGGTAGGAATGAAAGTTAAGCTTTTAGGCTTATATATCTGGCCAGGGACATGTACAATTTTATATTTGGATAAGGTTGTAAAAGGAATCGTTGGTACTCAAGATCGGCTTGTCTGCCAGCCCAATCAGCCATTTGCAAATCATACATTTTCTCACTCCCTCCTGTATTTCTAACAGTTTTAATTATTATATAAACTTTTCTATTCTATGTTCACTCAATCCTTGATCCTTAGTATTTAACATATTGGGATGAGAGACAGCATCAGCCTTTTTCAGAGACACAGTAACATTCAATCAAATAATATTTCTTATCTTTCATACAAGGCAACTAATTCTATACAGCTAACGCAATGGTTTATGGTAACTTAGACCATAAAGAAACAGGCTAAAATATTATTGATATCTTTCTTCCAGCACCTTGAAATAGCACTTAACTAGAATTTGGAGAGGGTGATGGTAGAAAAATACAGACTGCATTATTCCCTGTAATAGATGTGATTGCTACCTTCCTAATATTTTAATTTTAATATCCTAATATTATAATTTCTCCCTTGAGTTACTGGGTTTTACTTTATCCCTCTTAAGCTGTGGAGCTTCTTTAATTTGCTGCCCTAGCTACTGCAGTTGTTGTACTCCAAGTCTTACTTCCTATTCTGTTGCTGAGCTGACCCACCACACCTTGTCCCATTTGAAAAATCCCTGCTTACACTTAGGTTTATATCTTCTGTCTTCTCCTAAGCCTAAGTAGTTTTTTCCCTGTACTTCTATACCCTTTTACTCTATGAGCTAGCATTTTCAGAAATTTTTTATTTTCCCGTGGCTAGATAGCCCATCCAGTAAAAGCCATCCACTCCATAATGTCAGGGTCATAGGAGCCAGAGATTGAGTTTCATTGTGACTTAGCAGCATGAAACTGTTTGTGAAACTGTGTAAGCCTTATAATTATCAAGATATGTTTTTAAATTTATTAATTAATTCTACTTTGTTTTATTGTTTTTAAGGCTGAGGTTGGCATTTTAATTTCAAAATGGAAATAGTATTTGTAAGATGATTTGAAAAAAAAAAATACATGCACGGTTCTATGTCTGGTAATGGCTAAGATTGCTCCTAATGGAACTTTCCACAGATAGGAATCATAAATTCTGGACAAAGTGTAAAAAAGCACTGAAGGCAATGGAGAACAACCACTTAGAAGAAAAAAATGACACTGAGTGAGTTTCCTGTTTTTTACAGCTTCTAGCCTGAGAGAAGGTCCCATCCATGAGGCAGCCAAAACTGAAAGAGAAATCCACTGTTTTACTGGCTTGAAAAATCAGAAGATAAAATTGTAGTCACTACTGCAGATGTAAAGTGAGTAGGAAATCTTAGGAAGAAGATACCAGATAGAAGAAACCCCATACTCTTATTATAAAGTCTGTCAAAATTTTATCTGATACCTGAACTACACATGTGAAAGACAGGCTCCAAACAGCATAATTAAGGATAAAGGAATTTAACTGAGATTTCAGCTGACCTATGTATGGGAGACAAAGTTTGGGATTTCAGTTCAGCCAAGTTAGTTGTTTGCCAAAATAATCAAAAACCAACATCTTTCAGAAGAACATAACAGAATCCAGACTCTTAAAATATGTCACTCACAATGTCCAGGTCAAAGTTACCAAATATATGAAGAAACAGGAAACATATACTCAAGAGCAAAAACCAAAACTCAAAAGGCAATGAAGACAACCCCACCACCACCAAGATAACCTAGATTTTGGATTTATCAGACAAAGCATTTATACTATGCTCAAGAGTTGGAAGGAAAATACACTTGGATAAATAAATAGGAAATCTCAAGAGAAATAAAAACAATTAAACAGGAACTAAATGGAAATTCTAGAATTTAAAAATATAGTATTTAAAATAAATGTCACTCTTGCTTAACAGCAGCATACTGGAGATGAAGGAAGAGTCAGTTCACTTAAAGATAAACCAATAGAATATATCCAATGTAAAGAACAGAGGAAAGTGTGGAAAGAATATAATAAAACAAACAGAAGCTCAGGAGTCTAATTATGTGTAACTATAATCCCCAAAGGGAAAGAGGAAGAAAATGAAGTTTTCTTCCTCTTTCCCTATATTTGAAAATATTTTTAAAAAATGACCTAAACTTTCCAATTTTGGTGAAAGACATAAATTATGAATTTATGTCTTTCAACCTCAGCAAACCCAATCAGGATAAATATGAAGAAAATTTTGTCTAGGTTCATTACAGTTAAAGTGCTCCAAACTGAAAAGAATAAGAAAATCTTGAAAACAGAGAAAAGTAAGTTACAGAATTACATAAAGGGACATGAATTTAGATCACTCACTTCTCATCAGAAATAATGAAGGCCAGAAGACACGGAAACAGTATTTTTTAAATGCCAAAAGAAAAAAGCTGTCAACTCTGAAATACAAATCCAGTGAAGATATTAAAGAACAGTGGAGAAATAAAAACACTTTCAGATAAAAGAAAACTAAGGGGATTAGTTACCAGCATACCTAACACTGTGAGAAATGCCAAGAAAATTCTACAGATTGAAAAGAAATAAAACCAGCTTGAATTTCAGCTCTTCAAGAAGGAATGAAGAACATGAGCAATAGTAAATGTGTGGGTAAATATGATTTTTAACTTCTTTAAAATATGATTATGCAAAACAAAAATCACATAATATTGTGAGGTTTACATATGTAGATACAATATATAATTCTCTATGTATTATATATAACAACCATACCATAAAAGAGAGGGTGTAAATGGGTCTATACAGTTGCAAAGTTCTAACATTTTATATCAAGTGATGTGATATTAACTACTATGTAGACTGTGAGAAGTTAAGGATATATTATAATCCCTAGAGCAATGGTTCTCAATTTTTTTAGCCTCAAGACCCCATCACACTCCTAAAAGTTATTGAGGATGCCAGAGAGCTTTTGTTTGTGTATATCTATTAATACAAACCATACTGTAAATAAAAAATTAAGAGATTATAAAAAATATCCATTTATTATTTTATTTAAAATAAGCCATTACATTCTAGCATAAATAACATGTTTTATTTAAAAAATTTAAACAACAAAATAATAGAAGATAAGCATTGTTTTACATTTTGCAAATCTCTTTAGTATCTGACTTGATAGAAGACAGCTAGATTTTTATGTCTGCATCTGCATTCAATCTATTGTGATATGTTGTTTAGGTTGAAGCATATGAAGAAAATCCATCCTCATACATATATGTAGTTGGAAATGGAGGAGAATTTTAATAGACTTTTCAGATAATTGTGGATATCTTCTTTAATACTACACCAAAACTCAGAAGTGGAGGTTTCTTAAAGGTTAGTTGCCATGTGGAATATAAAAACCATATTGGTGAACGTTTTGTACTCTCCATTGGTCGATCTTGCATTTGAATCATTTTGTAACATCATGCATTAATCATTTAGAAAAGAATGGTCCTAGATCTTCAAAATGTTGACACATTTCATTAGACAGTATTCAAAAGCATGTGTTAATCATCAGACCATCTCATTAGAAAAGTCTTTTAGTTTTAAGAAGCTGTTAATCTTACAGTACAAGTATGTACAAGTTTCTAAAAATTACAATTTTCACTTAAAAGTTTACATTTTATCATTGTAAATAAATGCTGCCGGATGTTTTCATTGAAGTGATACACTCATTTTATTTATTTTTGAAAAAATACATGCCCAGTAGCCAAGTCCAAATAAACCATTGTTTGTCTGCCAGAGTTGCCTGTCAGGTAAAAAATGGTGTTCTGAGAAAAAAAGTGGTTAGATCCACTCACAAGTCAATCACTTAAGTGCTTTTCCTCAAAATAGCTGCTGTACTTGAGTATGGAGCAGAATTACTTTAAGGGCACATCTCATCTTATCACATGAATGTTAAATACACTAAGGTTTATATTTAATATAAATTATATTTTCACTGCGTCACCAAAGATATTCTTCAATGAAACTGACTTTCTTTTTTTAAGTACGAGTGCATGGTAGTGAAGAATACAGTCACTGCTGGTACCGTTCATTGCCACCATCTTGATTTGTGCTAAGGCCCAATAATTTTACACACAGTTGGTTTAGCACAGATAGTGAATACATCAACACAGTTGACCCAGGACAAACAATCAGAAAGGTTATTCAACACTTTGATTATTTTGGTACCACTTGTGTTTCCTATCAGGCGTTGACATAAAAGGATATTTTCTTGGATGATTAGTTGGTGCTGACACCATATAAATACAACAAAATAAGCCCTGCTGCATCTGTACATTCATTCATTTGTAAGACAAAAATGTGTTTGTAGACAAAACAATAAATTAATCTTTACATTTTCAGTTAAATACTTAAATCAGTGAATTTATGTATAATTGGAAATGGCAATGACATAGTTCTTTTATAAACTTTCCATCCAGCAGACATTCAGCAATGTCAATTATATAAGGCTATACTTGTTTCTCATCTATTGAGTACTTTACTGGCCAATGCAATATAATAACTTAGCCTTTAAAATGCTTCAGTGAGGCCGGGCGCAGTGGCTCAAGCCTGTAATCCCAGCACTTTGGGAGGCTGAGACGGGCGGATCACAAGGTCAGGAGATCGAGACCATCCTGGCTAACACGGTGAAACCCCGTCTCTACTAAAAATACAAAAAACTAGCTGGGCGAGGTGGCCGACGCCTGTAGTCCCAGCTACTCCAGAGGCTGAGGCAGGAGAATGGCGTGAATCCGGGAGGCGGAGCTTGCAGTGAGCTGAGATCCGGCCACTGCACTCCAGCCCGGGCGAGAGAGCAAGACTCCGTCTCAAAAAAAAAAATAAAATAAAATGCTTCAGTGAGCGGCCATTTCCATTCTAGTCTGGAAAGTTATGAAAACAATATTTGGTGTTTAAAGCATTCATGATACCTACATTTAAAATTTCAATTCCTTTTGCTTTAAACTCTGAATGATTGATCTCAAAGTGATGCTGCAGCTTAACTTGGACCATAAAACTATTCAAAAACGTTCTGTTACAGAAGACACAATAAGATAAATTATTAACATTTATAAAACTTACTGAAAGAGGCTTCATATTTTTTCGTAATATTTTTGTAATATTTTTTCCTTATTTATAGTTTCATCCAGTTCATTTGACCTAGATTCCTATCTTCATTGAGTCAGAGAACTATCACTTTCATCTTTCTCAGCATCTTAGAGGTAAACAGGGAAGTTGGATGTTGGGAAAGATTATTGTACTAAAATATATAACACAAAATTTACCATTTTGACCATTATTAAGTGTAGTCAGTGTCAAGTATAGTTCAGTATCATTAAGTACATTCGTATTGTTGTGCAGCTGTCACCGCTGTTCATTTTCAGAATGTTTTTCTCATCCCATACTGAAACTCTGTATCCACTAAGCAATAATTCCCCCATTTCTAGGCTAATGATCCATTCTTAAATATGAAAATATATGTAATTTTTTTATGTTAAAGTAAAATATTATATTCTAAAATCAGTTTTATTTCTAATTAAATTTTTTTTAAGTTTTTGAAGAAAATTCTTAAATATTGTAAAATAAATCTTCATGGTATACATATTCTTGTTTTTCCATGTAGGTGTGAGCACAATTCTAAATAACCCGTGGGTAAAACAAAAAAGAAATAACAAGGGAAATTCTAAAATATTGCAAACTGAAATATAATGAAATAAAATATATCAAAATTTGCGGAATGCAGTAAAAATTGTACTTGAAGGGAAAAGCACAGTTTTAAATAATATATTAGAAAATAAGGATATAAAATGAGTGACACAAGTTTCTGCCTTAGGAAATGGTAGTGGGAGTGCGTGGAGTAGGAAAACGTAAGCCCAAAGTAAGTAATAGAACTGAAACAGGCCAGGCATGGTGGCTTTGGGAGGCTGAAGCAGACAGACAGTTTGAACTCAGGAGTTTGAGACCAGCCTGGGCAATATGATGAAATCTCATCTCTACAAAAAATACAAAAATTAGTTGGGTGTGGTGGTGTACACTTGTAGTCCCAGCTGCTCAGGAGGCTAAAGTGGGAGGATAGCTGGAGCCTGGGAGGCAGAGGTTGCAGTGAGTCGAGATCATGCCACTGCGCTCCGTCCAATGCAACAGAGCCATACACTGTCTCAAAAAAAAAAACTGAAAGATAAAAATAGAAATCAATGAAATAAGAAAAAAACTTGGAGAAATTAAAGCCAAAAGTTGATTCTTGAATACACCAATCAATTTTATCTACAGGAAAAGAAAACAGTGAAAATACAGATTGCCAATGTTATGAATGAAAGAGGGAATATCACTAAACATAGACATTAAAAGACAAGAGGATATGTGAACAACACTGCTGATAAATTTGAGAACTGAGATGAAATGGACAAATTCTTTTAAATATACAACTATAAATTGATAGAAAATGAAATTTATCTTATGTTAGATTTTGTAATCTAAGTAGACCCACATTTATTAAAGAAATTAAAGTTATTATCAAAAATTTCTCAAAACTGCAGACCCAGATGATTTCACTGGTTGATTCATCAAATATTTAAAGAAGAAACAACACCAATAGTATACAAACTCTTAGAAAATAGAGGAGGAGGCTGGACACGGTGGCTCACTCCTGTAATCCCAGCGCTTTGGGAAGCCGAGGCGGGCGGATCACAACGTCAGGAGTTCAAGACCAGTCTGACCAATATAGTGAAACCCCATCTCTACTAAAATGCAAAAATTAGCCGGGTGTGGTGGCATGCACCTGTAGTCCCATCTACTCGGGAGGCTGAGGCAGGAGAATCGCTTGAACCCAGGAGGTGGAGGTTGCAGTGAGCCAAGATTGCACCACTGCATTCCAGCACTCCAGCCTGGGCAACAGAGTGAGACTCCATTCCCCCCCCAAAAAAAGAAAGAAAGAAAATAGGCGGGTCGCGGTGGCTCACACCTGTAATCCCAGCATTTTGGGAGGACGAGGCAGGCAGTTCACGAGGTCAAGAGATGGAGACCATCCTGGCTAACACGGCGAAACCCCGTCTCTACTAAAAAAAATACAAGAAATTAGCCGGGCGTGGTGGCCGGCCCCTGTAGTCCCAGCTACTCGGGAGGCTGAGGCAGGAGAATGGCCTGAACCCGGGAGGCGGAGCTTGCAGTGAGCTGAGATGCGGCCACTGCACTCCAGCCTGGGTGACAGAGCAAGACTCCCTCTCAAAAAAAAAAAAAGAAAAAAGAAAATAAAATAGAAGGGAAGAACACTTTTCCTTGTTTTTTTTGTTTTTGTTCTTTTTGTTTTTTTGTTTTTTTTTGAGACACCCAGGCTGGAGTGCAGTGGTGTGATCTGGGCTTACTGTAAGCTCCACCTCTCAGGTTCACGCCATTCTCCTGCCTCAGCTTCCTGGGCAGCTGGGACTACATGCACCCGCCACCATGCCCGGCTAATTTTTGGTATTTTTAGTAGAGACGGAGTTTCACTGTGTTAGCCAGGATGGTCTCGATTTCCTGACCTCGTGATCTGCCTGCCTAGGCCTCCCAAAGTGCTGGGATTACAGGCGTGAGCCACCGCACCCGGCCAGGAGAAAATTTCTTAGACCAGGTTTTACGAGGCCAGCATTAGTTGATGCCAAAACTTGACGAAGATATAGTGGCAGCCATCTGTATTCACAGGTCCTACATCCATGGATTCAACCAACCTTGAATTGAAAATATTAAATAAGGCCGAGTGCGGTGGCTCAAGCCTGTAATCCCTGCACTTTGGGAGGCCGAGACAGGCGGATCACAAGGTCAGGAGATCGAGACCATCCTGGCTAACACAGTGAAACCCCGTCTCTACTAAAAAATACAAAAAAACTAGCCGGGCGAGGTGGCCGCGCCTGTAGTCCCAGCTACTCGGGAGGCTGAGGCAGGAGAATGGCAGGAACCCGGGAGGCGGAGCTTGCAGTGAGCTGAAATCCGGCCACTGCACTCCAGCCTGGGCGACACTCCAGGCTGGGCGACAGAGCAAGACTCCATCCCCCCAAAAAAAAAATTAAATAAATACAAAGTAATGATACAACAATAAAAATAATATAACTTTAAAAACAATACAGAATAACAACTATTTACATATTTTTCACAGTATTCGGTATTATAAATAATCTAGACATGATTTAAAGTATACAGTAGGATGTGCATGCTATGTGTAAATACTATACCATTTTATATAAGGGACTTGAATATCTGTGGACTTTGGTGTATCCACAGGGGATCTTGGGACCAATCCATGGATACTGAGAGATGGCTGTACATTAACACTTACAGAATAGTGTCCCTAATACTTAGAGACAAAATCTAATCAACATATAAAAAAGATAATTTATTGTGTCCAAGAGATGTCTATCCTAGGAGTGCAGCATTGGTTTAACATTTAGAATCAGTGTAATTCACTACGTTAAAACAAAAGAGAAAAACCACGTAATCATTTCAATAAACAATGAAAAGGCATTTGACTAAATTTGGTAACCTTCGTGATTAAAAAAAGAAAAAAACTCTCAGCTAACAGAGAATAGAAGAAAAGGAAAGTACTTCAATATCATTAAAAAACATCTACTAAAAAACCTAAAACTAATGTCATACTTAAATATTGAATGTTCTGCCCCTAAGATTGGTAACAAAGCAAGGATGTCAGCTCTCACCATTTTTATTCAATATTCCAATAAGATAAGAAGAAGATACAAAAGGTAAAAAATGGGAATTAAGAAGTAAAACTGTCTCTAATTGCAGATGACAGTTATTTAAGGAGAACATCTTAAGGCATATACTAAACAATTAGAATAAATGAGTTTAGCAAGTTCTCAGAATAGGTCAAAATACTACAAACACATTGTATTTTTATATATAACAGGAATAATCAATTGGAAAATAAAATTTAAATGAACAACACCATTTACAATAGTAGCTCAAAAAAAAGATATTTAGGAAAAAATTTCCCAAAAAACAAGCAATATCTGTATACTGAAAACTACAAAATACTGCTAAGAAAAACCAAAGAAGACCTAAAATTAGTGAAGAGATATGCCATATTCGTGGATTGGAAGATGCAGTATTGTTAAGATGGCAATTCTCCCCTAGTGAATCTGTAAATTGAATGCAAACCAAATCATAATTTTACCATGCTTTTTTTTAAAAAAAGGAAGTTGGGCTGCATGTGGTGGCTCACACCTGTAATCCCAACACTTTGGGAGGCCTCGGTGGGAAGATTACTTTGGCCTAGGAGTTCAAGACCAGCCTTGGCAATGTAGTGAGACGCTATTTCTAAAAAAAATTTAAAATTAGCAAGACATGGTGGTGTGCACCTGTAGTCCCAGCTACCTGGGGAGCTGAGGTAGGGGGATCCCTTGAGCCCAGGAAGTCAAGGCTGCAATGAGCTGTGATCACACCAAAACACTTCGGTCTGGGTGACAGAGTGAAATTCTGTCTCAAAGATAAATCAGTAAAAATTTAAAAATTGAAATTGACAAGTTGGGAAACTCACCAAGTGGTATACAGCTTTTCACATGTCAATCATACTTCAATAAAGTGGTTTAAAAAGAAGAAATTGACAGGCTGATTCCAAAATTTGTACGACAGTGCAGATGATCTAAATATTTAAAGTAGTGCTGGCTGGGTGGTGCGGTGGCTCACGCCTGTAATCCCAGCACTTTGGGAGGCTGAGGTGGGTGGATCACAAGTTCAGGAGATCAAGGCCATCCTGGCCAATATGATGAAACCCTGTCTCTACTAAAAATACAAAAATTAGCTGGTCATGGTGGCACGTGCCTGTAATCCCAGCTACTCAGGAGCCTGAGGTAGGAGAATTGCTTGATCCTGGGAGGTGGAGGTTGCGATGAGCCAAGATCACACTGCTGCACTCCAGCCTAGCGACAGAGCAAGACTGTCTCAAAAATATGTATATATTAAAAATAGAAAACAAAGTAGTGCTTTCCTGTAGAATTTTCTGTGTTGATGAAAATATTCTGTAGCTGTACCGTTCAGTATGATAGCTAGCCAAATGTGACTTAAAAAGTGGCTAGAGCAACAGAAACTGTTCAGGAACTTTTAGTTTAATTTAAATGTAAAAACTCTCATATGGCTAGTGGCTATTGTGTTGAACAGTACAGAAAGTAACCCTGAAAATGAAAGGGGTTCATACTACATTATGTTGAAACTTAGTATAAAGCTACAATAATTAAGACAGTGTGCTACTGACATGAGAAAGACAGATTCGTAGAACAGAATGAGAGCTTAGAAATCAATCTACACTTAATGTGATTTATTGATTTTTGACAAAGATGGTAAAGCAATCCAATACCGCAAGAAATTTTTTAAACTGGTGCTGAAGCAACTTGGTATCCATATGGAATAAAATGAACCTCCAACTCCATTTCATACCATACACAAAAATTAATTCAAAATAGAACATAGACCTAAATGTAAATGAAATAAGTGAAAAGCTTCCAAAAGAAAACAGGGTAGTTGCAGCAGATTTCTTAGAGGGGCAATAAAAAGTAATAACCATGAAAAAATAAGTTGATAAATTAGAATTAATTAAAATTTAAAACTTCTCATCAGGCTGGGCATGGTGTCTCATGCCTGTAATCCCAGAACTTTGGGAGGCCAAGGTGGTCAGATCGCTTGAGGTCAGGAGTTCAAGACCAGCCTGGCCAACATGGTGAAACCCTATCTCTATTAAAAATACAAAAATTTGCCAGGCGTGGTGGCAGGCGCCTGTAATCCCAGCTACTCAGGAGGATGAGGCAGGAGAATTACTTGAACCCGGTAGGCAGAGGCTTCAGTGGACCAAGATTGCACCACTGCACTCCAGCCTGGGTGACAGAGGGAGACTCTGTCTCAAAAATAAAAAATAAAAATAAAAGAAGTAAAAATTCTTATCAAAGGCAAGACTGAGAAAATGCAAAGGCAGGCCACAGACTTCAAGAAAATCATATATCTGATGAGAGTTGATTGTCAGCATATAAAAAGATCTCCTACAACTTACTGATTTAAAAAGACAACCCAATTTGGAAGTGGTCAAAAGATTTGAATAGATTCTTCACAAAGAAGATATACCAATGCCCAATAACACAGTATTAGTCATCTGGGAAATGCAAATTAAAACCAAAATGAGATATCACTACACATCTTCCAGCATGACTGAAAAGATTGACAGTCCCGAATGAGGTCTATAATTGGACAGTTGGGTGGAAAAACTGAAACTCTCACACTCTGTTGGAAGTATAAAATTGTACATCCATTTTGGGAAAAGATTTGTCAGTTTCTTACACAGCTGAACTTATGACCACCATATGACCCAGCAATTCCACTCTTAGGTAGTTACCCAAAAGAGGTGAAAACATATCCACAAAACTATTTGTACAAGAATATTCATAGACTCTAACTGTCATGTAAAGAAACTCGTATAATCAGAAAGTGGAATTAATGTGATTTACTGGCTCAATTTTCCTGGGTCTGAGTTTTCCAGGATGTGGGACTTCAGGTGCTAAAACCAGAAAACCCCTAAGCAAATCAGGAAAACTTGGTCACTGTAATTATCCTCTCAGCAATAAAAACAACTAACTCCTGATAGATACATCTAAAAACAAGGATGAACCTCAAAAACATTCTGCAGAGTGAATGAAACATACAAGAGTTCATATTCTATGATGCCACTTACATGAACTTCTAGAGCAGGTAGAACTAAATTGTAAAAAAACAGAGCAGGGGAGCATTTGTGTTTTGGGTTTGGTTGATGGGGAAGGGGTGTGAGGGAACTTTCTGGAATGATGATGTTCTATATTTTGGTGGAGATTTGGGTTACACAGGTGTATACATTTGTCAAAACTCAATGACTAGTAAGTTAAGATTTCTGCATATCTGCATTCTAAAAGTATCTGTAAATACTATTGAACTGCAATGTTTTGGATACTGAGGTGTTTAGGAGTTAGGTATAACTCTTTTTCACTTATCAAGTGTGGAATTTCTTTAAAAGTGGTATGTGGTTTTGATTTGCATTTCTCTGATGGCGAGTGATGATGAGCATTTTTTCATGTGTCTGTTGGCTGTATGAATGTCTTCTTTTGAGAAATGTCTGTTCATATCCTTTCCCCACTTTTGGATGGGGTTGTTTGTTTTTTTCTTGTATATTTGTTTGAGTTCTTTGTAGATTCTGGAAATTAGCCCTTTGTCAGATGAGTAGATTGCAAAAATTTTCTCCCATTCTGTAGGTTGCCTGTTCACTCTGATGGTAGTTTCTTTTGCTGTGCAGAAGCTCTTTAGTTTAATTAGATCCCATTTGTCAATTTTGGCTTTTGCTGCCGTTGCTTTTGGTGTTTTAGACATGAAGTCCTTGCCCATGCCTATGTCCTGAATGGTACTACCTAGATTTTCTTCTAGGGTTTTTATGGTATTAGGTCTAACATTTAAGTCTCTAATCCATCTTGAATTAATCTTCGTATAAGGAGTAAGGAAAGGATCCAGTTTCAGCTTTCTACTTATGGCTAGCCAATTTTCCCAGCACCATTTATTAAATAGGGAATCCTTTCCCCATTTCTTGTTTTTCTCAGGTTTGTCAAATATCAGATGGTTGTAGATGTGTGGCATTATTTCTGAAGGCTCCGTTCTGTTCCATTGGTCTATATCTCTGTTTTGGTACCAGTACCATGCTGTTTTGGTTACTGTAGCCTTGTAGTATAGTTTGAAGTCAGGTAGCGTGACGCCTCCGGCTTTGTCCTTTTGACTTAGGATTGTCTTGGCAATACGGGCTCTTTTTTGGTTCCATATGAACTTTAAAGCAGTTTTTTCCAATTCGGTGAAGAAACTCATTGGTAGCTTGATGGGGATGGCATTGAATCTATAAATTACCTTGGGCAGTATGGCCATTTTCACAATATTGATTCTGCCTATCCATGAGCATGGTATGTTCTTCCATTTGTTTGTGTCCTCTTTGATTTCACTGAGCAGTGGTTTGTAGTTCTCCTTGAAGAGGTCCTTTACATCCCTTGTAAGTTGGATTCCTAGGTATTTTATTCTCTTTGAAATGGCAATCATTAAAAAATCAGGAAACAACAGGTGTTGGAGAGGATGTGGAGAAATAGGAACACTTTTACACTGTTGGTGGGATTGTAAACTAGTTCAACCATTATGGAAAACAGTATGGCAATTCCTCAAAGATCTAGAACTAGATGTACCATATGACCCAGCCATCCCACTACTGGGTATATACCCAAAGGATTATAAATTACGCTACTACAAAGACACATGCACACGTATGTTTATTGCGGCACTATTCACAATAGCAAAGACTTGGAATCAACCCAAATGTCCATCAGGGACAGACTGGATTAAGAAAATGTGGCACATATACACCATGGAATACTATGCAGCCATAAAAAAGGATGAGTTTGCATCCTTTGTAGGGACATGGATGCAGCTGGAAACCATCATTCTTAGCAAACTATCACAAGAAGAGAAAACCAAACACTGCATGTTCTCACTCATAGGTGGGAACTGAACAATGAGCTCACTTGGACTCGGGAAGGGGAACATCACACAATGGGGCCTATCATGGGGAGGGGGGAGCGGGGAGGGATTGCATTGGGGAGTTATACCTGATATAAATGATGAATTGATGGGTGCTGACGAGTTGATGGGTGCAGCACACCAACATGGCACATATATACATATGTAACAAACCTGCACGTTATGCACATGTACCCTAGAACTTAAAGTATAATAAAAAAATTAAAAAAAAAAAAAAGTGGTATGTAAGTGTCAGAGACAGGGAAAGGAAAATCATTCCTTGAGAATTTCTCCTGAGTTGAATTGTTTGTTCTGACTCTATTTTAGGAAGGTTTTCTTCAACTTTTGATAACACTTTCCATGTCACTGGATCCTTATTTTTCATTTTGTTATCCTGTATTTTGTGGGGGTGAATCTTTTGTTTTCCAAATGAGTGGATGTCTGTCATTGTTTTATGTTTGTAATTTGACTAGAGGTTGTTTGGTTTGTTGTATTAATTACTTCTGCATTGATTCTTTGCTCTTTTCTCACAATCTTTTTTTAAAAGCTTCCATAGTATTTACAAATTTAAACAGAGTTTCTCTGTATTATAGCCTGTTTCTGACCATTGTCTTATTTCCCAAAGCAGTGCATATAAACTTTTGCAGTTATTTTTGAGGATGGTAATTCTTACAGCATTCTGTTTTCTGGTTCTTGTTTCCTTACTTTCCTTTAATAATACATTACTTCTAAAATTGGATCTGGAGTGGTTTTAGATTAACTTTTTTATTAACAATTTCTTTTGGATTCACAAAAATAAAATAGCATATTGTAGAAAATTTTAGCCTTAATTTTTAAGTTTTGCCAGTTTTATTTTCACACATACTTTTTGTGATGGTAGTGTGTTAGCTCAGAGAAAGTACTCTGTTACTATCCCAACATCTTTCAGGGTATCTTTTATGTTTTTGTTCCTTCTTTTCATATACCTCTAAAATGAGTTGTTCTGAGGAAATCAGTTATAATAATAATTCTCAACCCCACAAGAGCCCTGCAAAACCCAGTGCAGTTCTAATGAAAACATTTTTAATTACCTGTTTCTATCCTGAAATTAATGGCTTTTTAACCTACCTACACACATAAAATTCAGTGTAATTGCCTTCATTGTAACATAACGAGGAAATAAAAGGAGAGTAGTTAATAAATATTTTGATACATTACTTTTGGAGCATGATGTAATAGATGTTTGTATTTAGACACAGAAACCATGAATGGGGCAGCTATAAATGCAAACTGTTACAGTGTGTTGCATTGGTCACTTGTATACCACAAGCAATATTGCTGTCAATGTCATGATTTTCTGAAATATTTGAACAATTGATAAAATTCTGAAGAAAACAAAGTACAAATTTCCTTCAATTTACATATTCTATGTGTTTCTGGAAATGTGGGCATCTATTTAAACTGTGCAAACATGTACTTCGTTTATATTCAAAACAGAATTAGGTTCTGACTCAGATAATTATAAAGAGGTGTTTCATCTTCATGAATGTCCGGGAGGACATTAGAAAGTTATCAAGGCCAGAGCACAGTTATCTTAATGGAGGATTCTCCTGTGACTTGCAAGTCATCTAGCGTCCCTGGACCTTGTGCACTAAATGCCATAATTGCCCCTTCTTAATCATTGTGACAACCAAACACAAACTTCCAAAACACTATATTGGGTGTTTCTGTGCAATGGAGCTCTTTGGCAAGGATGTCACAGAGTAATTTTTTTTTTTTTTTTTTTTTTTTTTGTCTCCCAGGCTGGAGTGCAGTGGCCGGATCTCAGCTCACTGCAAACTCTGCCTCCCGGGTTCACGCCATTCTCCTGCCTCAGCCTCCCGAGTAGCTGGGACTATAGGCGCCCGCCACCTCGCCCGGCTAGTTTTTTTTGTATTTTTTAATAGAGACGGGATTTCACCGTGTTAGCCAGGATGGTCTCGATCTCCTGACCTCGTGATCCGCCCGTCTCGGCCTCCCAAAGTGCTGTGATTACAAGGCTTGAGCCACCGCGCCCGGCCCAGAGTAATTTTTTTAATGCATAAAATAAAATACACAGGATTGCGAAGAAAATGGATTTATGGAGATACAGACCCCAGGTTAAGAATCTCTGCAAGAGGTGACTACCACACCCTTCTCCAATATACACACTCCAGTTGAGAACCACTAAGTTGGAAGGGCTTTTTATGTTGAGGGAAATGGTGAAAGCCATAGTCTTAAAATTTTAAGGATTTGAAAGTACATATGGGTGCCCAGAACATTTGCCATCAACACTGTCATCAATAGGGGACTAACAACCACTCTCTAATAGAATCTAAAAGAATGAAAGCAAATAGCATAGGAACTCTATTTCTGTTCTAATTTTGTATCAGAAATTAAGTATATCAAATGGACTAATGCTTCTATTTTCCATTCTTTTCTCATTATGACTAAACTACCTCTTTGATTAACATCAATTAAAGTTCAGATCTTTTGCCAACTTGTTTATTCATATATTAAAAGGCAACCTTGGCAGAACAAAATCTTTCTCCAGCTGCTATTTGGCAAGTTGGCAAAAAACTTCCACATATTAAACACAAGCAGTTCTAGGAATAGAAATTGAAAAGCAAAATAATCAAGAGTTTATTTCAACAGGTGCTCACTTAATGCTTTCTAGGAGTACATTGCAAGAGGTGACCATATTGTATGTAAATGAATAGCTTGTCATGACAAATATGTAGAATACTAAAGATGATTTTTATTTGTTTTAGGGTATGTCTCTGTGCCAGACTGTCGTCGTGGGCTCTGTAGTCATTCTTCTGTACTCTTCCAGAGCTTGTTATAATTTGGTGGTGGTCACCATATCTCAGGATACATTAGAAAGTCCATTTAATTATGGCTGGGATAATCTTTCAGATAAGGTAAATACCTACCACATATTCCCAGTCTAACAATGTGATAATTAACTTACCCTCATCTAGGAGAATACTGTAGTGTTTGACTTACAAACACATTTATGGAATCTCTGTTTACTGTTAGTAATCATACTTATATTTGTGACATTTGAAGTCGTTCTTCACAGAGAACTTCTACCAAAGGAGTATTTTCTCTCTCCTTTTTGGTAAATAATAATAGTGCCACAAGCCTCTTGGTCGTATGCTAATTTTACTTATTTTTGTTAATGATGGTGTTTAAATATTTCTAGATAAATGAATTGCCTATTATTAGCCAGTGAATATGGTCTTTATTAGGAGGAAAGTAACTCTCCCCTACCCAAGAATTACATATACTCTTACTATTTGGTTCATGTTTAGATGTTTAAATAATGGCTTTCATAAAAATTTGGCTTTGTCAGCCTTGATAATGGGAGAGCATTCGTAGTTCTTTGGGTGTCCAGGTATTTGCTATCATAATTCCCAGTACTCTATGCATATTTAACTTTCTAGCATTCCCATATGCTTCCTAAATGTACATTTTGACGTAGTTATGTGTCATATCTTAATAGTAATTTAGCTTTGTACTGAATTTTAGGGACCTTGGAATACTGTTTTTCATTTACCTTTCTAAAGTGAAGGAATTTTCACATGTGGTTCCTTGTGGCAGATTCTCTTCACTCTTTTTTCCATTTCCCTCTCCCAACATCTGATAGAACAGAAACAAATTTAATATGTAGATGAGGTCCAAAAGCATATTTTAAGTAGAGCTGAGCTGAGTGACTTAACATGTTACATTTTTCTACAGGTGTAATTCAGGGTAAGTGCTGTTATTTTGCCTATGGAGCAGCTAGAACAGTAATGTCTTTAAAAGTCACTCTCTTCAGATTATGGGGCCTAAATATGAGATCACTCCTTATTATCCATATATTAAAATTGTCATAAACTGATACATTTAAAAAATCACTGCTTTTTATTCTAACTTCAAAGCATTTTATGTCCTTTAAAGGGTAAGTGTCATTACATGAGAAACCACAAAATATAGAAAGTTTTAAAGTTTATGTGCCTGTAGTTGATATATTTTATCTTACCTGATTTGAAACAAGTTAACTGTGGAGGTGATTACTTATACATTAAACAGATGTAAAAATTCTGTGCCATACTCTGTTTACAGGCTCATGTAGAAGACATAAGTGGAGAAGAGTATATAGTATTTGGAATGGTCCTGTTTCTGTGGGAACACGTGCCAGCATGGTCGGTGGTACTGTTTTTCCGGGCACAGAGATTAAACCAGAATTTGGTATGATATCATAATATTCCCCAATGCTTGTTCTCCTATTTTTAAAAATTATGGAACATTTGTATTGATTTTCTATTTTTGGCAAAGGTTAAAACTAAAAATTATTGTAGTTTCTAGCCTCCTTTCTTAGTGGAAAAGTAAAACCTTCATATGCTATCTAATACTTTGTTCACAGGCACCTGCTGGCATGATAAATAGTCACAGTTACAGTTCCAGAGCTTACTTTTTCGACAATCCAAGACGATATGATAGTGATGATGACCTGCCAAGACTGGGAAGTTCAAGAGAAGGAAGGTAGATGTAACAAAGCCACTTAGCCTGAATTACTATTGAAATTGATTGGAAAAAAAAATCTAAGCTTTAACCAAAATATGAAAAAAGGTGATTTGGTAGTAATATGTCAATAAATAAGATCAGCAATACTGGAGTTTAAAGCAGATGTTAAACCCAGGGTGGGACCTGCATTATCAGGAACTACCATCTGACTAAAGCCTATATGCCTTTAGGCTTAAATGGTACCATTTCATTTCAGGATCACTTGCTGGTTCAGAGCTGTTTGTGGGAGGGGGATGCACAAAGAAGAAATACCATTATAGTGATTATGTATCTGTTTCCATATCTCTAGTGCTGGTCAAAATTCAGAGAAACCCTAGATAAAACTCTTGGGAAGCTTAACTGCCATAGGAAATCTTCCCATGCCCTCCTTGTTTCAAAACCATTTCAAGTCCTTACCTAGTACGCTATTGGCTGTGATTCGGGCAAGGAGAAAAGCTTAATGGCTGAAGCCATCAAGCGTAATGGCTTCAGCTTGATATGACATTTTCTGTAATCCTAACTTCATCTGGACAAGTTACATAATCTGTTTTTTGAGCCTGTTTTTCATCTGTAAGATAGGGATAATAGAACCTATCTCAGAGGTTTGTTGTGAGGGTTAAATGTATACGTGTGTCTGCATACATACATACACACACAGATGTCTTAGAATAGAACCTAGTACATAAGGACTACATTGTTATCAGTTGATGATCAAGTTCTACCAGTTCCGAGTGGCATTTATTCATTCTTTTGTAACATAATGCGATATAGAATCCAGGATATTAGATAAAAGTCATTAAATTTGTGGAAAGGCATTATGTTATTTGACAAAGAACATATTTCAATATATTTGATTGCTTTTATTACAAAATTCATTGAAAATGCTAAAAATTCAAATGTGACTTCTTATATCCTGATCATAGTCCTATGGCTTCTTTGCCTTTTTTTGTTGCAGTTTACCAAATTCGCAAAGTTTGGGCTGGTATGGCACCATGACTGGGTGTGGCAGCAACAGTTACACAGTCACTCCCCACCTGAATGGACCTATGACAGATACTGCTCCTTTGCTCTTTACTTGTAGTAATTTAGATTTGAACAATCATCATAGCTTATATGTGACGCCACAAAACTGACAGCATCACCAAGTCATGATTCTTGAGTTGTTTTTCATAAATGTGTATATTCGATGTGTTTAAATTCCATCTACATAAACATTCCATTATCTGTTGCAACTGAAAACAAAATCTGAAAGTGTGGCTGTGTTTGGTAAAGAACACAGCTATTATTTTTGACCTTTTCATAGTAAAATGAAGTAAAATGGAAAGTTCGGAGTAGGCGAAAAGAGAGATTAGATCTTAAGGCACTTGATGGCCTCCAAAAATCCTGACTTTGGAACATCAAATGCATGTGTGCACTTTTATCTTTGTTCTGAAAGAGTCACTGCAGTCCCCAAAGTCATATGCCAATGTTCACACTGGAATACTATATTGTACACCAAACTGGAAGGCAATTTTCCTATGAAAATCAAAGCCTGTATATTCATTGGTATGCTCTATATGAAAATCTTAATAAAAATTTTATAGTGTGAACAGTGCACAGAGTTAAGGCATAAAAATGTTTCATTCTTTATAAAAATCTACTGAAAATGTGTAATCATTGAAGACAGTTCTTTTAAGCATGATTTTAAAATAGCGACTGAAATTCAATCATTTTAAACAAATGATAGTAGTAATCCATTAGTTATGGCCAGCAGTGTTCTTTGGAGGCCACAATAATTTCAAGAGGAAAATATACCAGTGAAAATGGTGTGGCTGTTTTGAGTAGAATTGGTCAGTTGATTATTTTGTATAATTGAGATATATGTCGTAGTTTAAGCATGATTCTTCAAGAAAGCAATAGTGACTTTTGCATAGGGAGATTTTGGTAGAAACTTCTTGGGACTAAACAAGTTTAGAGATGCATTTAAGAATTATTCACAAAATGTATAATTCTAAATTGAAACATAAATATATTTTCAAAAGCATTTGATTTCTCTGAAGCATGATATAGCAGTGAATCAGGATTGTCCTCAGGTAAATGAAATCATGATACATTATTGCAGTGAACTCAAGTGCAATACTTTGTGAGACATATAATTCCTCCTATGATTTTCACATTTTTATATCTTGTATATGGGAAAAGCCAAATTAAATTGAATTCAAATTAATTCCAGTATTAGACTAAATGAGCAAATTTAAGTAAATGTACAAACTAGGTAAGTATCAAACCACAGGTTAACAATATTGGAGTACTTTTAGAATTACATTAAAACTGTCTTAAATGTCCTATCCCAAATCTTAAAAAAAAGAAAATGGTAGGCTAAGATAATACAGAATTTTAAAATGCACTTTGTACCAGTGTCTATATGGAAAGAAGTAGATGCTGAATACCTCAAGATGCCAAGGGAACAAGCAACATTGGGAAGTTGTCACAACATGCTCAAAGACTAACTACAATTGTCTGCTATCTATTTCTTCAGAACTGAAACTAATACGAGTATCCTTTTCTGTTTTATACTTTGATTAGAATGTTATTTCCTCTCTTACTTAAAATGTATTTCAACTTTTTAACAACTGATACAATAACTTCACAAAAGTAAAACACTAGGTTGAAACCCTAAGGAAAAACTGAAATTGTTAATGCTTTCCATCTTTTGGGAGGCAAGTACAGAGACAAATAAATTTCTTCTTTTTATGATACAAAATGACTTTGTATTCAATCAGAAGCATATACTTACTTATGTTATTTTGGGTTTGTTTGTAAGTTCTCTCATTGTAACCAAGTTATTTAAAAATGTATAATATAAAAAGTTAACTGTGGTATTAAGTGACAAAAGCATATTTTTATTACAACTTCAGTTGTTAGATTTCTTCTCAGAATGCCAACTGTTTATTTTGCTAATAATGTTAGGTATCTAATCATCTAGAGCTGTCTGAAAAGATACGTTGTCTTCGTTAATCCTCGGGGTTCAAGGTGATGAAGTTTTTCTGGTAAGGTTCCCCTTGATAATGTTCCCATTTAACCAAACTAAAAAAGATTACTTTTTAAAAATTTCTCAGAAAAAATAACTTGGTTCCTTCTGCTGCATTAGTTGATTGTTCCAAATTTGAGATTTGTAAATTTATTCTTATCACTGACTAGGGTACCCAAATTCTTGCATTTGTCTCCTTATACACATCTAACACATCACCAAAGACAAAGATACACTCTGGCCCAATCTTTGCTTAAAAATTCCAAAGCACTAGGAGCACTTTAAGTTTGGTCTCGAAAGTTGTTTATAAAATCAAAGGGCTACCGATTCCCTGTTCATCCTGCACTGAAGCACATGATGACAATATCAAACCTTCATTTTTGTTCATTAAAAAGTGAATTTCATTACTTACATGTGTAATTCTATAGTGATTAGCAGTATTTGTTTTCATCATTTCACTTGGGTGGCCATTAATTTTGAAACTTTTACCACTCATTGTAGTTGGTTGTAGTTTTATGGAAAATGTAATTTGTAGCTAAAGTGGCTTTTTTATGCATAGCTGCCTTTTTTATTGTTTAACAGTGTTTCTCAGCTATATAATCAGTTTCCAACTGGTTGTAAAAGTATAGCTGTGGCCAATGAATGTATTTATTTGTTGTTTCACTAAATTGTAACAAAACACTACTATTGAAAATAAAAGTGTTTGTGCTTTTATTTAGAGGTCTGGTTTTCTTCATCTCTTATAATGGACTATACTGAGTTTCTATCATATAAGGATAAGAACATACCGCTACCACAAAAAAAAAAGAGAGAAAAAAATCAGGAGTTACAAATGATAGTTTGCCTTTAGTGATCGCATAATTACTTATATCTGGATGTCATATCACTTAATATACACCAGTTTGACATGAAGTGCCGTGCAGTTTAAAATGCCAATACAGGCCGGGCGCGGTGGCTCAAGCCTGTAATCCCAGCACTTTGGGAGGCCGAGACGGGCGGATCACGAGGTCAGGAGATTGATACCATCCTGGCCAACACGGTGAAACCCCGTCTCTACTAAAAATACAAAAAACTAGCCGGGCGAAGTGGCGGGCGCCTGTAGTCCCAGCTACTCGGGAGGCTGAGGCAGGAGAATGGCATAAACCCGGGAGGCGGAGCTTGCAGTGAGCTGAGATCCGGCCACTGCGCTCCAGCCTGGGCGACAGAGCAAGACTCCGTCTCAAAAAAAAAAAAAAAAAAAAAAAAAATGCCAATACATTATTAGATAGTACATTTTTATTCAAACATTAAGCTAAGAGAAATTGTTGTATGAAATAATTTGTAACACCTCTCCTTGTCCCTTTAGAATCTTAAACAGGAATCCATTTATCTACCTTATAATCCTAAGAAGGTATTCTTTGATTATTCAAGAAATTCCTCAATGATGCTGCCTTTTCCCATGAAAGAAGTTCCTTTTTTCCCCAGAATAGACCCCTTTCATGACCCACCAAAAACCACACCAAATCTTGAATACAATTTCAGCTTTATTGACCCCCTGAAGTCTACAAATCCTTGGGACTCTACTGACCCTTGCTGTAAAGTGAAGGGAGTGAAAGTATTTGGAATAAAGGTAGGACCTCTAATATAATAAAGATGTCACTTTAAAATCAGTTTATTCAACAAACATTTATTAAACGTTCATATGCCAAAAACTATGCTATGGAGATGCAAAAAATAAAAACGTTCCTTTTCCTGCCCTTAAGGAGCTCACATTCTAGTAAAGAAGACTTTTGAAAAATAAAACAATACAGTATGATTTAAGTGACATACAATAGAGGTAGGTTGTAATTACAGTGGTGACACAGAAGTGGAAGTTAGATGACTCTCCTTGAGTGGAGCAAGGGAGATTTTACAGAGGAAATGCTTATGTCCGGCCTGCAAGATGCACAGGAATCTTCCAAGTGGGGAAGGATGCCCAGTGCACTTGATGCAAAGAGTACAGCATTTACCAAGGCGGGAAACCTGGCCATATGGGGCTTTTGAAGAACTGTTAAGTCTGTTTCACCAGAACATTCGGTGGAGGAAACACATTACACATCAAAAGACCTTCTACACCAAACAGAGGAGTTCGGCTTTCTCCTGAAAGTTCCTGAAGTCACGGAAGGGTATTAGGGAGTAATGCTGTCAGAGTGCTTCTAGAAAGCCTACTCTGGTAACATTGAGCAACAGAGAGGAGACCAGCTAGGTATAGGAGGCAGGTTAGTACTATAGGTATTAATAATAGCAATGAAGATGAAAGAGTGATGTATCAGAGAGGTGGAGACAAAATCAGTAAAACTTACACACTAAATGATAGGGGAAGGTGGAGGAGAGGAATGAGCCTAGCAAACGTAGAATATAATGGTTCTAAAATTAACCAAAGTAAGGAACACAGGCATTAGAGTAGGTTTTGCAGAGAATGAATGTTTTAAGACACACACAGGTGTCTGTGGGACAACCAAGTAAAGTGCAGCAGGCAGATGGATTGAGGAGTTTGGCTAAAGATAAGGATTTAGGAATTGCTGAACTGAAATGACCCAAGCATGAAAAGTGGTGTTATGATTAAGAGGGAAAAAAAAAATGGAGGCCTGAGGAATAACATTTAAGGAATTAATGAAGAAGCTAAAAAGGGGGGGTTCAGGAGTGAGCAAAATGTAAGAAATCAAGGGAATAAATCTTTCAAGTACAGGTTGTCAAAAATGTCAAATAAGTAATAGCTTGTGAATTAAACTGTGGATTTAGAATTGATTTTAGACTTCACAGGAAGGGACTGTTAACTATACAGCCAAATGGCAGATTTTAGTTGCGGAGCCAGTGGAAGGTGACAAAGTAGAGGTAAGAATATTCCTTCAAAAAGATTGGCTGTTAAAAAAAAAAAAAGGAAAGGAAAGGCAGCATAAGATGAGACAGAGGGATACACAAAAAATGGCCAGTTGAACCCACACTGTATTTTATATAGCGTGATCACTTCATAGTCTTTTGAGTCTCCAAGAGGATTGACTTATTTAGTGGGTTAATGTCTTTCTTTTCCTGCCTTAGAGAAAATGAAGTGGCAGAGGAAAATAGGACACATTATTAAACTTAGTTCTGTGATTATTCATTTAAAATATACTGAATACATATGCATACATTCATCCAACAAATATTTATTGGATACCAAGTATGTGCTTGGCACTGTAGCAGGCCTTAGGGACACAGAAGAAAAAGTGTACAGCAGTGTCAACTGACATTTCTTAACCACTATATAAATAAACCCCACTCTACTAATAATGGGACATTTCAACATGTTATACCTGATAAGACATATGTAAAGAGGGCACATGATTTTGAGGTATATAGCTTCTTTTTCTCTACAATTACCATGTGATAGAAATTCCTAAACCCCTTCAAATAGCTCTATAAATGAGCTTCCACTAATGAAAACCTCCCAAAATTACAGTTCACTTTTAGGGAGACAAAGGAAATGAACTTTGTGTATAAAAAAACAAAACTTAAACTGGGTATGGTGCAGACACCTGTATTCCCAGCTACTTGGGAGGCTGACGTGGGAAGATCACTTCAGCCCAGGAGGTCAAGTTCCAGCCTGGGCAACAACAGCAAAATCTTGTCTCTAAAAAAAAAATTTAATAAAATAAATAGCCTACCCTATTACTATACACATCAAGCGTAAAACGGACAACAAAACTCAAAAAGAACTTTAGACTGGAACTTGATATTATTATTTATTCTAAGGCTTATAGTAGTATAGTTCCAGAATTGTGGGAGGTTTTGTTTTTTCTGAGAAAATCATTTTTAGAAATTATTCAGTATTACACACTGAAGTATTTAGGGTTAAAGGGGCATGATGCCTGTAACTGACTTTCAAATGACTGAGGAAAAATTGTGTGTGTGTGCGCGCATGTGTATGTGCATGTGAGTGTGTGTGCGCATGTGTGTACAAAGAAAGCATGAAAGATAAAGCACATATGAACAATTAGTGAATCTGGGTAAGAGAGCTCTTTGTACTATTTTTGAAACTTTTCTGTAAATTGGAAATTATATAAAAATAAAAAGTATTCCCCAAATTTTATTTAGTATTAGGGAAAGTATTATGAGAATAAATATATAATCTATTCAACTTTTCACAATGTTTAGAAATCTCCTGTGCCTTTGAGTTGTTATTGTACATTTCTACACACACAAATAACCCAGTCAAAATAGCAATATCATTCTAAAAGTGATTTGTTTCATACCAATGTATTTTAGGATTGCCAGATAAAATACAAGACTCCCAGTTAAATTTGAATTTCAAACAAATAATTTTTTAGTGTAAGTATCTTCCAAATATTCCATGTAACATATTAAAAAACTAATTGCTGTTTATCTGAAATTCAAATCTAACTAGACAATCTTTATTTTTATTTGCTAAATCCAGCAACCCTAAATGTATTGAAAAATTCTACATTGCTAATTATGGGTCATTCATGAGGCCTCCTTAGCATTTTCCTATTAAATGCTTGCCACATTTACCATAGTTTTATTTATATTACAACTTATTACATAAACGCTAGTTTCAGACACTTAGAACATTCACTTTTAGCATACATGAATTTGATAATCCTCCTTTTATTCAATATTAAACTTTAAAATTTGTACCACATTATTAAAGTATTATTTTTCCTCACAGTAGTATTATACATAGACTTAACACAATTTTTAAAAATGTGTTTACTTAAAACAATATAATTCTCCTTTACAAAAGCAACTTTATATAAAATGTTTGGCTTAAGACTGTCATTGCTATTATGCCTTTGAATGAAATTCCACTCTTTGGCCTCCACTGTCCAGAAACAGGCACATATCAGCTTGTTTTCTTTAATGAATACTTTGTAACAAGTTCCTGAAGTTTTCTAATTCTTTCACACTTGTAGAAATTCTGTAACCAAAAAATATTTCATTCAGAAACCATCTTAGATAAATTTTATCTGTAAAGGTTACTCACTTTGCATTTTAAAACATTTTTAAAGTAATTTATTTCAATAAATTTCAGGTGCATAAACCATGTAATGTATTTTAATATATTTTAGTTCTTAATTTGACATGGTAAAACTAAGATATTAATGTCCAGAAATTAGTTATTTTAAAAGTATTTAAATATGCATGCCAGATTCAGTGATTTACTGCTGTAATCCCAGTATTTTTTGAGGCCAAGATGGGAGAACTGCTTGAGGCCAGGAATTTGAGACCAGCCTGGGCAACACAGGGAGACCCGGTCTCTACAGAAAAATTTTAAAAATCAGCCAGTCATGGCTGTGTGTACCTGTGTCGTAGCTACTTGGAAACCCGAAGTAGAAATGCTTGAGCCCAGGAATTCAAGGTTACAGTGAGCTGTGATCATTCCACTGCACTCCAGCCTGGGCAACATAGCCAGATCCTATCTCTAAAAAAGCCAAATTCTTTTAAATAAATAAAACAGCCAGGTACAGTAGTTCATGCCTGTAATCCCAGTGCTTTAGAAGGCCAAGGCGAGCAGACCACTTGAGTCCAGGAGTTTGAGACCAGCAAGGGCAATGTGGCAAAACCCTCTCTCTACAAAAAATAAGAAAATTAGCCCACCATGGTGGTGTGTGCCTGTACCCTAGCTACTCAGGAGACTAAGGTGGGAGAATCTATTGAGCCTGGGAGGCGGAGGTTTCAGTGAGCTGAGATCACATCAGTCAATCAATCAATCAAATACCTAAGTATGAGATACATAAGTATTTAAATACTTCTGTATTTTAAGCATTCATAAGTATACTCCCTTTATATTAAAGCATATAGTATTTGGTATAAAATGTGTAAGTATACAAATATTATAATATTTAGGTATAAGTATTCATAAAAGTATTCATATGCTTAATATTAAAGTACATAAGTATAAAGTATATAAACACAGAAATATAACTATTTTTAAATGCATAAGTATATGAATACTTAAAATACACCATATTTAGTAAATGTAGAAAGAATCAATGCTATTGGCCTATAAAGAGTAACAATATTAAATGTATGACTACATTGTTTTCAGTAATTTTTGTAAAGTAAATTTTGTTCCTTATTTTTTGAGTGCACTTAGTTCTGCTCTCTATCATAAAAAAATAGTAGAATAATTACTGAAATATTAACTATCAAACCCCTGGATGCGAGAGACACAATTTTGAAGGTCAATTATTTCAAGCCCAAAATTATAATATTTTTTAAATGAGGAAATATAGTCCTTTAAAAAATATTAATTTTTATAAATCTCAGCATTTCTTGCATGATAGGCCAGAAGGAATGCATCTGTAAATATTTTAATGTAAGTTCCTTATTTCATGCTTTTATTTAATCATTTTGATGGGAAATAATTGTTTTAAAAAGAATCATTAACCTTTTTATATAATGATGAATTCACAAAGAGATTTACATGTACACCTATGTTAAACTAAACGATTTTTCTAGCACCACAAAAATAATTGGATAGCAAAAAAATCTGCTTTTAAACAATTTTTAATATACAAATTCGATAAGATGAATATTAAAATTCCATCAGTAATTATAATTATGATTTTATATTTACATGTATGCACATTTTTTTTCTTTCTTTTTTTTTTTTTTTTTTGAGATGGTGTCTTGCTCTATTGCCCTGGCTGGAGTGCAGTGGTATGATCTTGGCTCACTGCAACCTGCGCCTCCCGAGTTCTAGCAATTCTTCTGCCTCAGCCTCCCGAGTAGCTGGGACCACAGGCATGCTCCACCATGCCTGGCTAATTTTTTGTATTTTTAATAGAGGTGGCCAGGCTGGTCTCGAACTCCTGGCCTGTAGTGATCCACCCACCTTGGCTTCCCAAAGTGCTAGGATTACAGGCATGAGCCACCATGCCTCGCCCTAATTATGATTACAAAAGTCAACAGATGAAAATAAAGACCATCATGTACCAATTGTATATGTCTACATACTTGAGGTATTTCATATCCCGTAATTCTGTAATGAAATGATTTCTTCAAAAAAAAAATTCCTGGCTGGGCACAGTGGCTCATGCCTGTAATCCAGCACTTTCAGAGGTGGAGCTGGGCAGATCACCGGAGGTCAGGAGTTCAAGACCAGCCTGGCCAACATGGTGAAACCCTGTTTCTACTAAAACTACACACACACACACACACACACACACACACACAAATTAGTCAGGTGTAGTGTCATGCACCTGTAATACTAGCTACTTGGGAGGCTGAGTTGGGAGAATCACTTGAACCCAGAAGGCAGAGGTTGCAGTGAGCTGAGATCACACCACTGCACTCCAGCCTGGGCTACAGACCAAGACTCCATCTCAAAAATAAATAAATAAATAAAATAAAAAGGATATTCCTTACCCAGTTTTTTCTGAGAGCAACAAGACTTACTTGGCTACCAGAAGCAATTTCAGTACATTCAAACTAACCTTCCAAATGCGTTGAATAATGATACTATTTCTTGTCTGGTTAGATGGAATTCATAACTAGGTCCACTTTCTGGCATATTTGCTATCAGTTTCTCAGAAAACAAGATCTTCAGAGCAGTGCCCAAACCCTGAGTCTATAACAGAAATAAGAAAAAAATAAAAATTAGAAAATTATTCATGCAAAGGGTAAATGAGAAATAGGAATGACTAGATTTGCTTACCTGAAGCTTTCCCCACAGACGACATTTAAAACAACCAACACAATCCATGATTCTTGAAATATTTCTAAAATGCAGTCGAAAGTCCTCCTGAAATCAATTTAACAAAATTTTATTAAGATGTAATATACAGTCAATTACTAAGTATTTTCAGAGCACGTTCTATGTGCCTAACACTGTGCAAGGTACTATGGGGTACCAAAAAAGAGAAGAGCACTAATATTCATTGATTTTACATACCAGATCCTTACATATACAATCTCATTTAATCTTCACCATGAATCCAAAGGTAGATATTATTATAATCTACACCTAATATAAAAAACAAGATTCAGAGTGTTTAGGTAACTTGCCTAAATTCCCATATCTAGTAAACAAAAAAACTTAGAACCCAGGCCTGCCTCACTCCAAAGCTAAACTATCTGCAAAAATATACAAAATAACTTTGTCAAGGTGTCCATTGTAGATGATTAACTATATGTCAATAGGTGGAGAAAGGAGGGTGAGGCAGGGTTAGAGACCATCATTTACCAGAAGGAATGAGGGAGGGATGAGTGAAGAAGGTTTCTTTCTTTTTTTTTTTTTTTGAGAGGGAGCAGCGCCCTGTCACCCAGGCTGGAGTGCAGTGGCAGGATCTCGGCTCACTGCAAGCTCCACCTCCCGGGTTCACACCATTCTCCTGCCTCAACCTCCTGAGTAGCTGGGACTACAGGTGCCAACCATCACGCCCGGCTACTTTTTTGTATTTTCGGTAGAGATGGGGTTTCACCATGTTAGCCAGGATGGTCTCGATCTCCTGACCTTGTGATCCGCCCACCTCAGCCTCCCAAAGTGCTGGGATTACAGGCGTGAGCCATTGTTACCATATCTTAATAATATTCTCTTTCTTGGTTTCAGTACCTGTCCAGTAAGAGGGACTAATTTTTTTATTTTTATGACCACATGACATCCAAGCAAGAGGTACTAATTTTAAACCTACTTAAAAAAAAACTAACCAGTAATATTACTCTACAAAGATTCTGTGATCTTTTAGGTTTCCTTTAAACTACAGCTTTGACCAAAACTTACAGAAAAATCATACTTTTAACAATAATAACAGAGTAATAAGGTTACTCTAAAGAACATGTTCCCATCCTATGAGCTGCTGACTTCTAGAAGACTTAATAGTTATTATGAGGATCTACAAAATCCACATGGAGACAAGACTGTATACCACAAAATAAAGAGCTCACATGTATGCACTATAAATGTCCAAATGGATAGAAATGTTATGATCAATAAAACACAACTTTTACTTTAAAAGTGTTACTAAATGCATGGTAGCCTTTTGGCAATCATATTTTCAAAATCAACAGATACTAAAAATACTCTGTCATGAGAAGAGGCCTTGAAAGTTCCTGAGTATAAGAGACTCTCATACTTGTGAGAGTTGGAAGCCTCTGTTCTAAAAGACTGCTTGCTTTTGTAGATGCTAATTTCGATGTTTGATTCTACGTTAATTCAAATACTTGAAAGTGACAGCTCTTGAGTAAGTCTTTGTATGACATGTACAGAGAGCAGGCATGGCTGCTTACAATAGCCAAATAAACACTGTAAAATTAAAACCAAGCACATCAAATAGCATGCATCTTCTGCTTAAGTGAACTTAATATGCTAGGACCAAATTAATAGACTAGAAATTTACTAGATCAAATTAGTAAAAATTAGTAAGGATTTCACAGGAGAAAATCCTTGTGACTTAACAAATAGCAATCATGTACAATAACTTCAGTATATCCCCTAATTATCTCAGGTTAGAAAAAGTATGGTCCTTAAAATAACCAGTACCTAAATCACTTACAGATTTTACTTGTTTAGACATACAGTTTTAGGTCATCACTTTAAATTACAGCCAGTCAACAGAATGATCAAGCATTCTGTGATTCATATTCAGTGAAACCAACTGACCAGTTCTTGCGCAAATTCTCAAATATTTTACAAGTCTTCAAATGAGATCAAATTCTATTTGAATTGAATGCTATATAATTCTCCTTCATACAAGTCCTCTATTTCTAACCATACATTGATAGGGTACTAAGGAAACAAGATGAGATTTTTAAAATTAATTTATAAATATGACTGTTCAAATCAATGTTTACCAGAAACCACTTTTTAAAAAAGTAAATCTTTGATAGTAGCGTGTTTTGTTTTTTACATCTTTCCTGTAAAAGATTCAGAAAAATTCTCTGTTACATAAAGAATCTCTACCTAAACCTCATAGGACATTAAAGGTGAGTGTTTCTGAGTTTTGATCAAATTAAAACACTGTGAGAAATCTTTCTAATCTGCACAATTTAAAAAGAGCTGATGCCAGAACACTTTCCAATAAAGCAGCAAGTAAACTAAAAAAAAAGGGACATATTGAAAACAGTAGGAAAAAAAGAAGTCTTATTACAGCATCTTCCCCCTCACTTTCTAGTTCCTGGAAGCTGTTTAGGCAGATTATATAAGCACTGAGGTATATATTTGTAGCAAGAATGCTTCAAGTAGGAGGTAGATGGGAAGTCAAGAATAAGTATTATCTAACAGCAAAAAAACTGAGTGCATAAAATCAGCTTCTTTCATTACAGAAAGAAAGAATAAGAAGCAGAGGAAGATATTTGTAAATATTTTGATGAAATCAGGCTGGCTATGGTGGTGGCTCACACCTGTACTCCCAGCACTTTCGGAGGCCAAGACAGGCGGATTGCTTGAGGCCAAGAGTTCAAGACCAGCCTGGGCAAAAATAGTTAGACCCCCAACTCAACAAAAAAATTTTAAAAGCAGGGCATAGTGGTGCCAGCCTGTAGTCCTGGCTACTCAGGGGGCTGAGGTGGGAAGACGGCTTGAACCCAGGAGTTCCAGGCTGCAGTGAGCTATGATTGTGCCTCTGCACTTCAACTTTGGTGACAAAATAAGACCTTATCTCTTAAAAAAACAAAAATATATATACAATATGTATGAAACCAGACATATTTATACAGAAATCTATCTATACATATCTACCATATCTAGTATCTATATCCAGTATCTTTATTAAGACAAAGCCCAAATCATGGTTAATTGTTACCATATCTTAACAATATTCTCTATCTTGTGTTTCAGTACCTGTTCAATAAGAGGTACTAACTTTATTTTTACTATTTTTCTATGACCAGATGACATCCAAGCAAGAGGTACTAATTTTAAACCTACTTTAAAAAAAAAAAAAACTACTCAATAATATTACTCCACAAAGATTCTGTGATATATATATATATATATTATTTCATATGTACATACATATAATTTTGTGTGTGTGTGTATGTGTATATATATATAAAATCAGATCAAGCCCAGTAGTACGGAGGGCCACCTGCCTTTACTTACCAGTAGAACTTTGTAAGAGAGAAGAGAAATATAATTTTACTTGACCCCCTCTGGAAATCCCTTGAGGGTAGAAGCTCTCTTTCCTTTTAATGACAAAAAATCGTGCTGTGCACATAATGAGTGTGTAATAAATATTCCTTGTGATGTTTGATATTTATAGTATTATGTGGCAAATACATACTCAGAGATTGTCTTGCCTGAAGTTAGACCCTATTAAGAGGCAAGGCAATGACAAGACCCCATTCTGTGGGGTATCGAATCTGTTCTTTCCCAACTGCACACTGGTATTCGTAACTGTCTTTAATTCCCAGTGAATAAGATGAATGGAAGGGGGTGCAATGGCTCATGCCTGTAATCCCAGCACTTTGGAAGACTGAGGTGGGAGGACCACTTGAGCCCAGGAGTTTGAGACCAGCCTGGGCAACATAGCAAAACCCTGTCTCTACTGAAAAAAATAAAATAAAATAAAATAAATTAGGTAAGCATGGTGGTACATGCCTGTGGTCCCAGCTACTCAAGCTACTCAGAAAGCTGAGGTGGAAGGATCGCTTGAGCACAGAATTTCAAGGTAGCAATGAGCCGTGATCATATCACTGCACTCCAGCCTGGGTGACAGAGTGAGATCCTTTCTCAATAACAATAAAAAAGATGAATGATAAAACATCACACTGTACCTTCTCCCACTAATGAAGATCTTTTAATTAAACAATATCATCTTCAGAATTCTCTTCAGCAAAAGATAGACTAATATGCTACTCATGCATTGGATCCATTTCCTTTAATTTATTACATCTATTACATGAGATCATCAATGTGAAAGGCATCTATACGGTGTACAGCAATATACAGATATCAGTGTTACTTTGAATCTAATGCAAAATAGACTTTAAGTGGCACCTGCCTTTGGACTTGATTTTTTTGAGGAAAAGAAAGATTATGACTCTGATTTTTTTCTTATTAATTTCAAGATGTATATATCAAGATTTACTGTTAAGTATACATACGTGTGTTTATTTTTTAATTGACAAAAATTTTATAGGTTTATGGATACAATGTGATGTTTTAATGTATATTTACAATGTGAAGTGATTAAACCAGGCTAATTAACAAATCCATCACCTCACATAATCATTTTTTGTATAGTGGAAACCTTAAAATCTATACTTTGGGCAATTTTGCAATATACAATGAATTATTACCACAGTTACCATTCTGTGCAGCAGATCACTAAATCTTATTCTCCCTAACTGAAACTTTGTACCCATGGATCAACATCTCCTTTTTCCCCACCCCCCCCCCCCCCCAGCCTGTGGTAACCACCATTCTACTCTTTTTTTTTTTTTTTTTTTTTAATTAAAGACAGGGTTTCACACGATGTTGCCCAAGCTGGTCTTGAACTCCAGGGCTCAAGCAATCCTCCCACCTCAGCCTCCCAAAGTGCTGGGATTACAGGCCTGAGCCACCGCACGTGGCCTACTCTCTACTTCTGTGAGTACTATCTATGGGTTTATATTCATATCTGCATAAGTGTTAATCAGTTTGTATCTACTGATTAAGTATAAAATAATTACCTTTAGTTTGTGTGCTTCTTTTTTATCCCCAGCAAAAAATGAATTCTCATCAAAATGCAAAGGAAATGACCTGCATTTTAAAACAGAGAATATTCATTTTCATGTGTTGTAAATATTAAAAGTACTGCTGATACAACATTTTCCTGGTTGTGATAAATAAAGAGGAGAAAACATAGTAAAACCAACACTCCGATGCCCCAAAACAAATTCTTATCCTCAAGCCTCAAATCTCGATTCTAACTGCATAACATAATTATAAGTGCCGAAATCTGACCCCAAATCCAATTTGTTCAAATAAACATGAAAATAATACATTATCAAATACTAAAAGAATGGCTCTTAAAACTAAAAATGTGTGCCTCTCAGTACCCAAGTCAAAATAAAAACAAAAGCAAAATTCAATCTGAAAAGACCTACAAGCAAAATTAACTTTTAATTATGTTGTAAATAGTTTTCCTTTCTCTAAATGAATACTTAAAAATTTCAGGCAGAGCACAGTGGCCTGCACCTGTAATCCCAGCACTCTGGGAGGTCAAGGTGGGTGGATCACTTGAGTCCAGGAGTTCGAGACCAGCCTGGACAACATGACAAAACCCCATCTCTATAAAACATACAAAAATTAGCCCGGTGTGGTGGTTTGCACATATAGTCCCAGCTACTTGGGCTGAGATGGGAGGACTGCTTGAGCCCAGGAGATCAAGGCTGCAGTGAGCCATGATCGTGCCACTGCACTCCAGCCTGGGCAACAGAGGGAGACCCTGTCTCAAAAAAAAAAGAAAGAAAAGAAAATTTATCTTGTACATTACTTGTCACTCTTCTATTAATGTATAAATTTTAATATATAATTTACTTGATTTCATGAAGTATTTCCAGAAGTAACATTTTGTTTTCCTCATCCTGAATTTTATTTCCAGTAAAGAGTTGAAAATCTGGGCGCTCGAAGAATGGTAACACTTTGGATAAAGCCCTTAGTTCTATTAAGTAGAGAAAATACAAGTTCTTAAGCCTTCTTGGACCTTCTCCTTCAGTCAAAATTCCATCAAATCGCTGTTGAAATTCTGTAATGTTGTGTCCCCATTTCTTTTCTAACCAGGTCTCTAAGGAAGAAGAATTAAATATTAAAAACTGAATTTGACAATTTTTACTTTAATTATATTAGGTTATTCATGCCTGCAGAAGTTAATTTCATTTTGCATTTTAAATTATATAATAACAACCAGAAAATGATTTTTCACAATTTAGCCGTTAATAGTTTTATATTAATATTTTATTTTCTAAAACCCATCCTTACAATGAATTCAATGTTTTACTGAAATGGTAAGTCTTATTAATAATAAAAATCATTCTTAATTTTTGTGGGTGCAGAGTATCTGTTTATATTTATGCCATATATGGCATATTTTGATATAGGCATATAATTTATGTATTAATCACATCAGGGCAGATGAAGTTTCTTGATACTCTACATTTTTAGTTACTTTAAAATGCACAATTAAATTGCTATTGAAAATACAGGGTCATTTTTATGGGCATAATAAAAATTATTTATAAATATAAATAAAATCCTGAGTCTTAAAATTCTGAGTTCTGCTTAAACATTTAAAAAAAATGTGTTATGTATTTTTCTTTGAACATGTGGTCTCTCTGCCTGCAAACATACAGAATTTTAGTTTTGATTGACATAGAGTTAGCTATGCACATATATTACTCTAAAAATAAACCATAGGTGCAAGAAAATTATAGAGTAACTGTGTTTGGGTGAGTATGAGTTTGTACCTGTTTTCAGAAGAACAGAGCAATATTGGAACAAAACAAATGTTTTAATAAGGTGACTAATTTACTAGAAAACTGAAAACCTCAAAAATGCTGAAAGCAAATCTATACTGCTTTTTATTAAATTCATTACTGTAAAATCTTCTGACTTATGATTCAGAATTTTCTGTTTTTCTTTGCCTAATTCTTATGCTAGACTTATAATTTTCTTGTCTCATAATTTTTTTATAGTTTATGAGGTATTCATTATGTGAGCTGGTCATGACTAATAAGAATGATTTTTATAAAATTTAGTAGTGCACATAAAACAATTTTTAGATGTATTTCCAAAATTGTGTATTATATTTAATTAGGACATTCCATTTGTTCTTTTACTTGAAGAATTCTACATAAGCCTTTTTTTTTTTTTTACTTAGTTTATTCTCATTATAATTGACATAAGTAAATTTATATATGTATTGAGTCAATTTGTTCAGGTAAGAACTAGGGATGCTTCACAAGTCATGAGGATGTTTTTTATATATAAATGTAGCAAACAAACATACAGTACTTGCTGTGTAACAAATGCTCCATGATAAGCCATAAATATTCCTGCTATAGTTAGTTTGTAAGTTCCAGTCAGAGAAGGAAAATATCAATAGTGAAGAAATAAGATTGATTCTTCATGTGGAGGTAACATTTTTCCATGCTGAAAAGCTAAATCTTGCTGAATTTAAGGAGCAATTCTGTTTATTTTATTTCCTAGTTATCTTTAGTTTTGTTTGTCCTATAATGTATCTTCTAACTGTGTATTCATCACAGCCCTTCTCCTTCTTTTTCTATGAGATGGCTACAGTTTTCTCACTGTTGTCTTCATGCTATGTCATTTTACATGGTACGGTTGTGATGAGAAAGTTGGTATTTTTAATGCACTCAAAAATTGGTTTTAACTAGAGAGTTTGCTTATCAATATAACTTTCACATCAGTTAATTAAGGCAAACACTCTCCACAGGTGAGAGGATTAAATAACTTAACATTGTTTTTCTCTGCTTGTAAAAGGAAAATCTTATTAAATTCTTATACAGGTTAGGCGTGGTGGCTCACGCCTGTAATCCCAGCACTTTGGGAGGCCAAGGCAGGTGGATCACAAGGTCAGGAGTTTGAGACCAGCCTTACCAACATGGTGAAACCCCATCTCTAACGAAAAACACAAAAATCAGCCGGGCGTGGTGGCACATGCCTGTAGTCCCAGCTACTCAGGAGACTGAGGCAGGAGAAATGCTTGAACCCAGGAGGCAGAGGTTACAGTGTGCCAAGATTGCGCCACTGTACTCCAGCCTGGGCGACAGAGCAAGACTCTGTCTCAAAAAAAAAAAAAAAAAAAATTAATTCTTACACAGTGTGACACATATCAAATTTGCTAGAAAATATATCATAGAAATTAAATTATTAGGAGAGTTCATTGTAAATGAAGAATTTTTAATTTAATGTTCTATGATACACTTACAGCACAACATGTTTCCATGCAAAATCTTTCATTTTTAAGTGTGAATGTTAAAGGCAGAAAAGTAATAAAATGATCTCTGTGGATTTGAAATTTGAAATAATATTTCTTTTCCATATTGATATTACAACTCAGAAGAATTTCTCAGTCTTATTTTATGTGATTTTTCTTTAGTGGGTGAAGGTCAGTCTACAGCTTATATTCTTAGTCAACTAACTGTAGTCAACTTCTTGTTCATTTTCTATGAAAAAATTGTGAAGATCATGGCAACTTTTAGATTAAACCTTTTTCTGGTTTTTTAATGCAAACTTGTTTATTGTGTTCACAAAGTGGCCAGTTATAAGACTATAAGCAACGCCTCCTGCCCTTTCAGTGGCTTTCCTACCATTACCATTTGTAATCAATAAATGTATATTTACTTTGTAAAACATAATATTTGGAAGTATATATACACTGTCAAATGCTTAATTCTAGGTAATTATGCCACACAGTTAACGTTTCTGTGGCAAGAGCAAGTGACATCGTCAGCATTTTTCAAAACTACAAATACATTATTTTGATCTATAGTCACTACACTGTGCAAAAACATCTCTTGAACTTATTCTATTAACTATAATTATGTATTTTTTGATCAACATCTTTTCAAACCCTCCTTTCTCCTAAATACCTTGGTGTCTGGTGGTCACCACTTTACTCTCTACTTCAATAAGATTAAGTTTTTTAGAATCCCTTTGTAAGTGAAATCATGAAATAATCTTTGCGCCTGGCTCGTTTTGACAAATATAATGTCCTCCAAGTTCATTCATGTGATGGAAAATAATAAAATTTCCTTTTTTAAAGATGAAAAAATAATAATAATCAAACTTCTGAATATAAACATATTCATAAAACCTAAATACATAATTTGAAAATGATGATCTAAAATTACTAATGAGTTTAGGCCAGGTACAGTGGCTCACGCCTATAATCCCAGCACTTTGGGAGGCCGAGGCAGGTGGATCACCTGAGGTCAGGAATTCGAGACCAGCCTGGCCAACATGGTGAAACCCCGCCTCTACCAAAAATACAAAAAATTAGCTGGGCATGGTGGCCTGCGCCTGTGGTCCCAGCTACTCAGAAGGCTGAGGCAGGAGAATTACTTGAACCCAGGAGGCAGAGGTCACAGTGAGTCAAGATCACATCACTGCACTCCAGCCTGGGTGACAGAACAAGACTCTCTCAAACAAAACAAAAAAACAGTAAAATTACTAATGAGTTTAAACAGCCATTTAAAATCAAAGTTATGGCCAGGCACAGTAGCTCATGGCTATAATCCCAGTACTCTGGAGACCAAGATGGGCAAATCACTTGGGCCCAGGAGTTCAAGACCAGACCAGCCTGGGCAACATGGCCAAACCTCGTCTCTACAAAAAATATTTTTAAAAATTAGCTGGGCATGGTGGCATGCTCCTGTAGTCATGAGGTACAAGGTAGGACTTGGCTCAGGAGGTGGGACTCAGGACACTGAACCAAATTGAAAACTAGCTAAAACAGGGAGGGGGTTGAAGCAGCTTTCTATAAGGAACACCCACCCGTGTGCCATGTCAGTTTCTCATTCCCGAGGCAACATGCAGAAGTTACCACCCCTTTTCCATAGCAATGACCCAGAAGTTACTACCCCTTTCCTAGAAATTTCTGCATAATCTGCCTCATAATTTGCATATAATAAAAAGTGGACTATAAATATGGCTGCAGAACCGCCTCTGAGCTGCTGCTCTGGGCACACTACCTATGGGGCAGCTCTCCTCCATGAGGGGCAGTACCTCTGCTGCTGCTGTACCCTGCCACCACCAGCTGGCCTTCGAAATTTCTCCTGGGCAAAGCCAAGAGCCTTCCCAGGCTAAGGCCCAGTTTTGGCCATCATACGCTAGACTGGGCAATAGAGTGAGATCCTGTCTCAATCAATCAAGCAATCAATCAATGAATAAAATGGAAGTTTCTATATTTTGTTTCTCAGAGTTGTGATACTTTAATTCCAGAAGAAATATGATACTGATGAAAATCAACCACAGTCTCATTTTCAACCGTATTAAGGCAAAAACAGCAGCAGGAAAGGCTTTTACCCATTTAAACTCCAGGCCTGATACTGGCACACAAATAAAAAGGTTCTGATACAATAATATCTATCAAATAGCAAACTGTGCTGTTAGGAGCTATTTAAATTCCCACAAGAGAACAAGAATATTTCCAAAGTGATATGGACAATTTTGAGCAGCTTCTTAAAAGAAGGTTAAGAGAGTTAAGAGTATGTTGAACTGTTCAATTGTATCTACAGTTACCACCTTTCTGATTACTACCATTTAAGAGTGAAATTTTACTTCCTAATATTCAATCAGGTCAATCTTTTCCCATTCAGGTAAGTGCCAGGAAAATTTTAAGAATATTTAAAAATAAGAGTGGCAAACTGAATAAAAGTAAATGTCACATACCTTGTAAAAGATATCTTGCACTCAAATGCACATTAATGCTTGCATGTAGGCCAGATATAAGTCTGTAGAATGCTCTTTTTTCTACACAGAGACCTAAGAAAAAACAGTGACTTAGAAGTAAAATTTCACATGTGAATCTTGTAGACATAAAATGAATCTCATGAGAAAAAGAAATCATTGAAATTTATTTTAAAGTTTCTAATTACCTTCTAGCCAACTGTAAAAAGTGTTCTCTGAAATCAAAAGAAAAATAAGTCGTAAGATTGGAAAATGCCAAAATACAAGGTTTTCAAAAGTTTTAAAGCATTATAGCAAATCTGTGCCAAACAGCAATTTAAAGATTGTTTAACCTAACAGTCCAAGTCTTAATTGCAATTTCTTGAAAGGAAGAAGAAAAGTTTGTGGTATGGATTCAGTTAAGTACCAGTCTGCTGCTTGGTCTTTAAAAGGCTTTAGCATTGCCTTAGGTAGACCCAGTCTCATAACTTTCTGGTTAAAGTGTTTTACATGAGGTCAAAATGCAGAATTTAAATAGTAAATCAATCAAGAATGGGAAAATACCTATCCTTGATAACAATTCATGCCATGAAGACTAAGGATTCATTACATGCCTTTTAAATTATAAAAAAATTAAAATGATGACAGTACTGGAGGGGTACTATTTGTATTTAGCTGATAATATGACATGCCATTCACTATTTCAAAAGAGCAATTCAGGAAAATGTTACAAACACCAAATATCACTTACATTCTTATGACCTAGTAAGATCTTTCTCAATATATTTAATGCCTAGTAATTCTACAAATACAATAATGCCTAAATTAACATGATAGAACGCTATCTAACTAGTCAACATGGTCAAATAACATACAACTATGAAAATAATGGCAGGGCACAGTGGCTCACGCCTGTAATCCCAGCACTTTGGGAGGCCAAGGCAGGCAGATCACGAGGTCAGGAGTTCGAGACTAGCCTGGCCAACATGGTAAAACCCTGTCTCTACTGAAAATACAGAAATTAGCCGGGCATGGTAGTGGGCGCCTGTAATCCCAGCTACTCAGGAGGCTGAGGCAGGAGAATCGCTTGAACCCAGGAAGCAGAAGTTGCAGTGAGCCAAGATTGTGCCATTCACTCCAATGTGGACGCCAAGAGCAAAACTCCATCTCAAAAAAAAAAAAGAAAAGAAAAAAAAAGAAAACAAGAATGTAAAGAATGTAGAACATGGCAATACATAAAAATGTTTACTTTAAATATTATACAAAAGGCATCAGAAATAATCATTACAACTCCATAAAGATTCATGTATGCATTTGCTACAGAGATGATAAACACTGTACAGTGTTTTCTACTAAAGTTGCTTACAGTAATATTAAAAATGAACCAAACAAGCATAAAAATAATGGAAGGAATGACAAAGGGAATAAGCAATAAATTGGAATATATAAAAACTCAAAACATCTATTTGTCAGAACACTTCATAAACAAAAGCAAAATGCAAACAACTTGGTAAAATGTATGTTGCAAATATGACAAAGGGAAAAGATCCTAAATATATAAAAAGCTCATAAACTAAATAAAAATGCTAAAGTGCCCACTTAAAAAGGTAAATAATATGAATTTAAAAACTCACAAAGGAAAAAATACATACGGTAATAAGAGACAAAACTTGTTTGGTCTTATAGGCAATAAAAAATGTAAATGAAAACAAAAGATATATGACTTTACCTATCAAATAAGATTAAAATATGATCATCTTTAATGCTGACAAGTGCTGGACAAAACTACTTATATATATAAAACACAAATATCAAAATGTTAGCAGAGAAGTGTATCTGGTAGTAACTAAGGGTGTGGTTCCTGGAGTCAAACTGCCTGATTTAAATCTTAACTCTGCTACTTACAAATCGTATTATTTTAGGCAAGTTGCTGAACTTCTCTTCATCTATAAAATGGAGACAGGAATAATATCCCTAGGATTGTTGAAAGAATTAAATAAAATCATATTTTTAAATTCCTCAGAAAAGTGCCTGGCACAGAGTTACTAATTATTTGGGGATGGTGGGATTATAAGGAATTTATTTCCTTATAAAAATTTTCAAGAATCTTTTTTTCAAATTTTTGATCATGAATTAGGGAGTTAGGGGATAATACTGCTTAGGACCTAGGCCTCCAGTGAAATTTTCAGTTCAGTGTGTGTGTGTGTGTGTCTCTTTTTTTTTTTTTTTTAAAGACAGAGTCTTGCTCTGTTACCCAGGTTGGAGGGCAGTGGCTCCATCTCAGCTCACTGCAACCTCCGCCTCCCAAGCTCAAGTGATCCTCCTGCCTCAGCCTCCCGCATAGCTGGGATCGCAGGCACGCACCACCACGCCCAGCTAATTTTTCTATTTTTAGTAGAGACAGGGTTTCCCCATGTTGGCCAGGCTGGTCTCAAATTCCCGGCCTCAAATGATCAGCCAGCCCTGACCTTCCAAAGTGCTGGGATTACAGGCATGAGCCACCATACCGGGCCAAGAAATCAGTTCAATATTATAATCCTGAAGTACCTATTCTCAAGTTCACCTGACTGTGGTGTAAACAATCAATATGATAGCTCTCAGGAATAACCCTTTGATATTTGACCAAAATCAATACTTATAATAAGACAGTTTCTCTAAGGATGGCTCCCACAGGTTAACGATCTTTTTTCTGATACTAAGAGGTCTTCAAATAGAATTTTAAAATCATAGTAGCCTCCTCTAATGTGGCTACAATATAGCATAGAACTAGGTTTACACTCAAGGCAAAATAAGGTTACTCAAAACTGAAAATTGTAGAATCACATGTACCAGTAGCAAATATGAGGCATCTTTGGAAAAATAATCTTACTGCTAAACAATTTCTCTTCCAAACAGGTCTGAGTCAGCATTTTATTTAGCTGCTACAGTTACTATAACATAAAGTACAATAATAAAATAGCAATGTTATCAGACTTTAGTATTCTGTTATCTAGACATAATGCAAAAGCAATTCATAAGAATTATGTTCGGAAAATAGAAGATTTTGAGGGAAAGAAAAGTGATACTTCACATTTTAGCAATTTCACCTAGATAGACTAAAGCTAAGCACCATTAAGTCTTTCCATATTGTTAAGCATATGGTCTTAAGAATACCAAATGTCATTTCAATTTCATCCTTGAAGCAAAAAGACAAAGTAAACCCCATGTATGCTGAAACTGTTAGCATTAGTTAGACTTGGCAATGACACCTACATCCAACAAGTCAGCATCAACCTTAGAAGTCAGCTCTGAAATCAACACTCATCATTCCCAGAACCTTCCCACACGAAACCCAGCAGATCCTAGAGTTTAACAGTAAAAGAGAGAGGACATTTCCCTGGCCTGAGGCAATGGGGGAGATGGGGAGTGGACATGCTTCTACATTCAGGGGGGTAAAATGTACAAATGAATGATCAGAGGCTGAGGCACGCTGTTTCTAACGTCTGAAGCCAGACACAAAGTCACTTTCCCTTAATCTGTGCTAGTACCTCCAGACTTTTAGATAAATAAGTAACACTTGAGTTCTTCTGATTTTTAGAGGTGGGAAGAAAAAATAAACTTTGCCATAATAAACATCTGAATGTATAAACAAATTCGTATATGTAATATATAATAAAGAAATTATACTTACCTTCACTTTTCCCTGAAAAGCAAAACAAAATGTTTATTAAAATAAATTCCTTCCAGTGCCCTTTTTATAATGCTACACTTTCACAAAAATAAGACTTTAATAATGGTTAGTTTTAGTCCAACAGTTCATTCACACAAGTAAAATCTGAAAGTGAGACATTCATGACTGCAACTCTATCTGGTAGTGATATGAATTATGCCTGATTTGACTAAATGGTGTTATCTCCATGAGTGTGCATAAAGAGGTTCAGCTCATGTGAGATTTAATATACCCTGACAGGAGAGAAAAATCTAATCCATCACCTGAGAGTAGTTTTCAGTATCTTAAGGACCTATGTTTATTTGGCTGGCAGAGACTTTTTCCACCTTTATTTATCCTAAAGCTGTAATATAGTTTCTGTTAAAGATTTTTATTATTGCTTTGAAACCTCCAGCCTCGCCTTATAATATTTAACCTTAGTCAGGAATATTTTCAGACTATTTATAAGATTCAAATTATACATAATACAGTAATTTGTGTGCAGCTGCTTATTTACTACTGAAAATGTCTTCAAAAATTTTGCCCACCTTTTTTAATGCCATCAGTTTATTAAAGAAATATATAATCACTGCAAATATATGTTTTATAAAAAACAGGCAGAATAAAAAATTATTCATAATTCCCCAGCTCAAAGATAAATACTATTTACATTTTAGTGAATGTCTTTTTTGTTTATAGATACATTAATTATAAATATATTACACATATTGTTTTGATACCTGCTTTTCCTCATTGTGTTATTGGTCACTTTTGATTTAAATGAATAAAAATTTACAGCAACATTTATAATGGCTATTTTCTACTATGTGACTATACCATAAGTCATTTAACCAGTTCCCTAATGATAAACATTTAAATTGCTCCTATGTATCTTTATGGTAAGTGACGTGGTTAATTACTTTATCAAATCATGTGAGATCATGATGATCGACTCTATTAATTTGCATTTCATCTGATATTAAATCAATGGCTTCCACTGAGTGACCACATGTGACTCTGTATAAACCCAAAAGCCTTAAAGATTTTTCATTCCTAATCTAAGAAAGAGAAATCTGCCAGAATTTAGGGAGTGATGCAATCTCAACCCCTTCTAGGAGGAAATTTATATTTGTTAACTATTTGAGATCAGCATCTTTTCAAATAAATTTAAAAAATGAAAACCTTACACTTTTGCTGAAAGCACATTAAAGATTTTATCAGTAAGCACATATTTGAAGAGAATAAGGATACATAATTTCTAAAGAAAAAGTCTGAACTCATACACTGAAATGGCTTATTCAACAAACCGTTCTTCATATTACAGACAGGGCAGGGTTTCTCTAAGTTTTAATTTTACAGCCCGTCTGGCATCTACACAGTGTCTAGCACATATTAAATGGTGGATAATCATTTGCTGAAAGAACAACTGACTTTCACTATTGTAGACAAGACCACTAAATGAGGAGAGCAATTTTCACTGATCATGTATCTAACAAACTACTCCATCTATTATGTGTCAGGCTCTATACAGAGAGATAAAACAGATAAATGCTACCCATATCTTCAGAATACTAGGGTAGATCAATAGATATATAAATAATAATAAAATAATGCTACACAGTGGGAAAGGCCGTATGAGGAAAACAAAAGAATTAAAAACAAACGCATGCATCAGATTACTTCATGAGGAGGGAGCGATACTTCTGGTTATAAGGACCAGGGAAAGTTCTATGGAAAAAGCAGCATTTGAGCCAGACCTTGAGTGAAAATAGAATATTAAAAATGTTATTAAGATACAAAGACCTGTAAAGTTGAAATCAAATGCCCAATATATGCAATAATTTCAAGCTTTAGAAAAAATTTGAGAGTTTTGGATATTATTTGTGGGATGAGTACAGCTTTTAAAACACTGACACTTGACTATGTCTGCAAAAATATATATAATAAATATATACCCTAATCTTTATTTTTTGATAATCTAATACCAGGAACTTCATTATAAAAATATTTTTTACTGAAGTACAAATAATTTAAGCACAAATCTCTGTAAGGGTGAGGCATAACTCTACGGAAACGGGACTGTGGATTTTATGACCTCAACTGTTACTGCCATTTATCTTGCATTCCCCTTCCTTTGAATTAAAGTTCCCTAGCTGAGAAATAATATAACAATGCAATCAGTAACTTACCTTGACCAGAAGCCAAAGGATTTAAAGGTCTTTTAATTGTCTGTGGCCTAGAAGTAAAAAGAATTAAAAATATAAACACAAATATGTTACCAATCATGTTATATTTAAGTGATATTATCTCAGAAAGTTGCTTAATATCCAAAATCAAATTGTTTTATTGAGATTATAAAATACTTAGTTTCCTCTAAATGCTTTAAGGGAGGGTGACTATTTGTTGTAGTAATAATAGTTCCTGATATTTTCCCACTGTAGCGGCCAACAGGCCATTTCCTAATCACTTCTTCAAATGAAAGAAGAGAAAATATCAGCCAAGCTCTTCTCTTAGAGTCACTACTATGTTTTTATATATATGATATATATATATATATATCTGTGTATGTGTGTGTGTACGTATAGCACAAAGTGTACCCCTAATTGAAAGACAAATAAGCAAAAAATATTCAATATAAGCATTAAAATTAAAAAATGGAAAAAAAATAGTGTAGATTATTTTCCACTTAGGTAATCTTTAGACACATCAATTTGCCCTGTACCTAAGTTTGTTACAATTTAAATAAAAGTTGTTTGTTCCGTAGGAAAAAATAGAAATTTTCTGGAGAGTTACTATGTCACTAAAGTGCTTTTAAATCCCAAAATAAATATGCATTAGTATTAAGAGTAAACTATAGGCTGGGCGCAGTGGCTCAAGCCTGTAATCCCAGCATTTTGGGAGGCTGAGACGGGCGGATCATGAGGTCAGGAGATCGAGACCATCCTGGCTAACACGGTGAAACCCCGTCTCTACTAAAAAATACAAAAAACTAGCCGGGCGAGGTGGCGGGCGCCTGTAGTCCCAGCTACTCAGGAGGCTGAGGCAGGAGAATGGCGTAAACCCGGGAGGCGGAGCTTGCAATGAGCTGAGATCCGGCCACTGCACTCTAGCCCGGGTGACAGAGCAAGACTCCGTTTCAAAAAAAAAAAAAAAAAAAGAATAAACTATAGGGATTGTTTTAACATCTATTTTAAAAATTTGCACAACTGGAGACATTTTGAGAACAGAGTATGTAACCTATATTTTAAAATACACAATATAATTAACTTAGCCCCTTATACATTTTTTATATTGTCAGAAATTATGGGAATCAGGATACAAATTAGTAAGAAAATGACTACACAACTAATACAAATCTAACAAATGCTTTGTGGATTCTTAATTCACATTAAAAATAACAACAACAGTGCCAGGCATGGTGGCTCACACCTGTAATCCCAGCACTTTGGAGGCTGAGGTGGGTGGATCACCTGAGGTCAGGGGTTCAAGAACACCCAGGTCAACATGGTGAAACCCTGTCTCCACTAAAAATACAAAAATGAGCCTGGTGTGGTGGTGCGTCCCTTTAGTCCCAGCTACTCAGGAGGCTGAGGCAGGAGAATCACTTGAACCTGGGAGGCAGAGGTTGCGGTGAGCAGAGATGACATCACTGCACTCCAGTCTGGGCGACAGAGTGAGACTCCATCTCAAAACAACAACAACAACAAAAAAAACCTTTAAAGTAAATCTTTAAGTCGGTAACCAAATATTTCTAATAATAGTCAAGATAATTTAAATAAAACACACGGCAGAAATAAGTAATAAAAACTCTCTCCTTTCCAAACTGGAGAAATTCTTCAAGTCAAAAAAAAAAAAAAAACCCAGTCTGACATTTTATTGGTGTAAACATAATTACTGATCTCATACTTATATTTGACTTATAAAAAGTGAAATATACAATATTATCCCCATATTTGGGAACTCCAAAGACTTTCCCAGAACTCTCTCCATCTCTAAGACAGCATGATGTGCTCGCGCATACATTGTTCCCAAAAACCAGTAAGTACAAAGTTTAGAGCCTCGAGGCTTACATGTGAGTAACCTGAAGCATTTCGCAGACACCTGGTGATCAGCAACTGCCTCCAGCCTAATGGTTACCAGGACAAAGTGGGCTCTTTCACTTACTAGATCTTTGACACAACACAAATCACACAACCTCTCTAAGTTTCAGTTTCTGTCTATAAAACAGTGATGACTGCAACACAGGGTTACCGCAAGGACTAAAGGAGAAAACGTATATAACGTGCTTACCACAATGTGTAGAATACAGTGAGTGCTCAAAAATGAAACCTATTATAATTGTTCTGTGAAATCAATTTAACTGTAAAATAACTAAAGTCACAGAAAGGGGTGTAGAGAGCACCAAAAAGAGAATTAAGAGTCGTATATTCTTTTCTCGACACCGCCACTATGTGATCTTGGGAAATGAAGTGAACTTCTCCAGTTCTAGGTTACCTCATTTATAAAATGAGATCCTATAATCTACTCAAGGAACATTTGCGAAGGGCCTACAATACTCCCATAAAGGTCTAATACGCCTCTAACTCTTAAAAAAAAAAAAAAAAAGGAAAAATTTGTGGATACTCATTTCCCCAGAAGGAAACTGGATTAATAGTCATGTTTCTTTGTACAAATAAATCTTTTAACAAAGTGAATATTATTTTTAATTTTAAATCATTATGATTGTTTATAAAGAGAAATCACCACATCTTACATGAATTTTTCTAAACGAAAATGACACATACTTAAAACAGTTTTCTTCATAGATGACATTCCATATTTTCCAAGCATCTGGTCCCTTGTAACCAGTGTAGCGCTCAGGATTAAGAAGCAAATCTACATATTCAGCATCAGGGGACTGAATGTCTGTAAAATAAAATATCTTATTAAATCTTTCTTATCCTCAGTTACCTTAAAAAGCTAGTACACAAGACTGTGTAATCCATTGATTCTAGCACACCACAAATTTAACAATGTGTCAGGAATTTTAAAACAACTTTTCAGGAGAAAGAAAGGAAGGAAGGCCGGGCGCGGTGGCTCAAGCCTGTAATCCTAGCACTTTGGGAGGCCGAGACAGGCGGATCACGAGGTCAGGAAATCGAGACCATCCTGGCAAACACGGTGAAACCCCGTCTCTACTAAAAAATACAAAAAAAACTAGCCGGGCGAGGTGACGGCGCCTGTAGTCCCAGCTACTCAGGAGGCTGAGGCAGGAGAATGGCGTGAACCCGGGAGGCGGAGCTTGCAGTGAGCTGAGATCCGGCCACTGCACTCCAGCCTGGGCCACAGAGCGAGACTCCGTCTCAAAAAAAAAAGGAAGGAAGGAGGCTGGGCGTGGTGCCTCACACCCGTAATCCCAGCACTTTGGGAGGCCAAGGTCGGTGGATCACTTGAGGTCAGGAGTTCAAGGCCTGCCTGACCAACATGGTGAAACCCTGTCTCTACTAAAAATACAAAAATTAGCCGGGCATGGTGGTGCACACCTGTAGTCCCAGCTACTCGGGAGGCTGCGACAGGAGAATCGCTTGAACCTGGGAGGCGGAGGTTGCAGTGAGCCGAGATTGAACCACTGCACTACAGCTTGGGTGACAGAGCAAGACTCCATCTCAAAAAAAAAAAAAAAAAAAGGAATGACAGAAAAGAGAGAGAAACACACACCGCCACCTTAATTGTACATACTGGCTACAAAAACATTATGATTTAGGAATTGTAAAAATAGGAATGTGTGAATTTTAGAATCAAAGAAACATGGTAATTCAATTCTCATAAGCTATCCAGACAAAGAATATAACATACATTTCCCTCCACATTAACCACAGCAGTTCATCAATAACTACAGTAAATGAAGGAGTGTTAGTATCATACACTGCTTGTAACCAAATACTTTCTTCTTAGATGACCACCACCAGCAGGATCTGCTACCAATCTGGCCAAAAGCAAAAGTTACAATGCAGCATGATTCTGTGTCAACATTATTTATAAAAGGGAAAACTGGAAGCAACCTAAACATCCAACATCACAGAACAGTTAGAGCATGGGCTCTGGAGCCAGAACACCCAGGCTAGAATCCAGACCCTGTTACTTATTTATCATTTATAATGTGTTATAACCTCAAAACAAAAAAGATGGTCCCAGGGTGGGCGCGATGGTTCATGCCTGTAATCCCAGCATTTTGGGAGGCCTGGGGGCAGACTGCTTGAACCCAGGAGTGATTGTAAAATTCACAAGCAACCTGGTGAAACACCAGGCATCAATAAAAAAAATTAGCCAGGCATCATGGCACGTGCCTGTGGTCCCAGCTACTCGTGAGGCTGAGGTGGGAGAATCACTTGAGCCCAGGAGGTCCAGGCCGCAGTGAGCTGTGATTGCACCATGGCACTCCAGCCTGGGCAACAATGAGACCGTGTCTCAAGAAAAGATGGGCCATAGTCCTCCAGTGGCTTTCAGAAATTATTTGGTACTATAATAATACTTTATTCATATATAAAGCTTAACAGTATAAGCCAACAAAGAATGAAACAAAGAATGAAAAAGTGGACAAAAATGGTCTCAATGCAACCAAAGTCAATGACAAAAATATGAGCACAAAAGTGCTTAGAGGAGAGTCCATCAAGCTCTCAACTATACCTATTTTTATTATTAAAAAACAAATATAAAAACAAAAAAACCCCTAAGCTTGGTTATTTTTTACTCCAATTCACAGTATATTAGAAGAATAAATTAGGAGGAAAGTTGCTTCTAGAAGCAGTACAATGATGGCGTCTTAAAACAGCAGAGTTCAATGTAGAAATGGCAATTAAAATAACTAGAAAAGCAAAACATAAGTACTTAAAAAATTAGCATGGAATCATCTAGTTCAGGAATGGATAACTGTTCATTTCAATTAATACTAAAGGTAACCACCACATATTAATTATAATAAATTCATTTTTTAAATCCTGATGTTTAAAATATATAAACAGCAGGCTGGATGCAGTGGCTCACGCCTGTAATCCCAGAACTTTGGGAGGCCGAGGCGGGCGATCATATGAAGTTGGGAGTTCGAGACCAGCCTGACCAACATGGAGAAACCCCATCTCTATTAAAAATACAATATTAGCCGGGCGAGGTGGTGCATGCCTGTAATCCCAGTTACTCAGTAGGCTGAGGCAGGGGAATTGCTTGAACTCGGGAGACAGGTTACAGTGAGCTGAGATCACGCCACTGCACTCCAGCCTGGGCAACAAGAGTAGAACTCTGACTCAAAAAAAATAAAAATAAAAATGAAATAAAATAAAATAAAATATGTAAACAATGGTCAGTATCCAGTACTTTAAGAAAACTAACCACCAAGAAATGATTAAATGTTTAAATATTCTACCTAGAGAAAAACATTTGTTGCCTCATAATTTTACTTACTATAAATACTTTATTCTTCAAGCTTATAAAAAATATTACTATATTAATGTAATATTATAATTATGTTACAAATCTTATAATTATACTATAAATATTATTATAATTAAAATTATATAATTATATTTAAATTACTATAATTATATTAAATATTACTATAATTATATTTGTGCCAAGAATTTTTATGATGTGTTGGTTCCTATCACTGAATAGAACATGAATTTTTTCATAGAAAACTAGTCAAACATGTTTTGTAAAATCTAAGAAAAGACATTTAAGAGCCCATTTGGCCCTTATAGGAAGATGCCAATATCCAGCCCTAGAAGCAGAAAACGTGTGTTGTGCAAAAACCTGTATGATGTGCTGTTTTCTATCACTGAATAGAACCTGTTTTTGACAAAAGCTCAAATTTCCAATTAGGATTTTAAAAATACCTTCTATATTTCACATATCATTTACATCCATTATTTAGTCCTGCTAAAGCTGTCTTTAAAATATTCAGCTTTTTTAAACACAAGAAACTAATACAAATGGGTAAGTGATTCACCAAACTCCACAATATAAGAAATGAATCATTGATTCTCACTTGGTGCTGCACACTGTGTTCACAAAAGGATATTTTGTTAACGAAGGTTAAAATATTACCATCCTTTTTCTAACAATGGAGGACTAAAAAAAATTATAGCTGCATACTATAAATTTAGTTTTATCTCACAAAAATATTTAAGGTAGAAAAAAAAAAAATCCTTGCAGAAAAGATGGCAAAATAAGGGAGTTGGGAGAACATCTTATCCCCTTCCTTTACTAGACCAAATCTTGATATAGGTCTATACCCCTTATACAACATGCCTAGGACCATGCGTGTCTTGCTGGAATGGAGAACTTTCCAGATTTTACAAAGGTAATACAGTACACGCAACATCTATTGCATATTACTCCAGCTGGACCTGGGGCAGCAATCTATTCAAATACATAAATATTTCTACAGTGAAACATATGAATACTCACACTAAATGAGCCTGTGCTAAACGCAGGGTGAGAAATGTTCAATTTTCAGAGTTTTCAGATTTTAGAATTGGAAATAAGGAATTATAACTAAGTATATACCAAAACATGGCTACGGTTTCCATTAAGGAAAGTAATTTTCCCCAAAAAGAAGCCACAAAATTAAAAATACTTTCTCTTTTATGGAGATTGTAGGCTTCATCTTTTGCTTATAATTAAAAGAATTTATATCACTGTTTTCACTAATTTGTTGTGGTTGTTTTGGGAAAGGGTCTCACTGTCTTAGGCTTGGAGTGATGCAATCAGGGCTTACTCCAGCCTCAACCTCCCTGGCTTAAGCAATACTCCCACCCCCCTCGAGTAGCTGGGACTACTGGCACATGCCACCAGGCCTGGCTAATTTTTGTATTATTTGTAGAGACAGAGTTTTGCCATGGTGCCCAGGCTAGGCTCAGCAGTCTTCCCTCCTCGGCCTCACAAAGTGCTGGGACTATAGGCATGAGCCACCAAGCCAGGCCTGTTTTCACTAATTTTGGAAAGATCATTAGTCCACTAGAAAAGAGCCACAGAAGAATACCAAAACTCAATTTGATTTGATTTTTTTTTTTAGCAAATTAAGAGGCTAACAATTCAACTTAGAAAAAGGAAATAGTACAAAAAGGAAGAATTGGAAAATCCATACATCTTAATCAGAGGTTTTTATTGTTTGTTTGTTTCTTGAGACGGAGTCTTGCTCTGTCGCCAGGCTGGAGTGCAATGGCGCAATCTCAGCTCACTGCAACCTCTGCCTCCTGGGTTCCAGCGATTCTCCTGCCTCACCCTCCTGAGTAGGTGGCATTACATGCATGAACCACCGTGCCATGATCAGAGTTTTAACTCCTAGATTTTAACAGCACCAGCACTCTGGCTTAACTTTAGACATCACAAACTCGACCAATGGTTCAATATTCTCTTCTCCAAAAGCAACATGGACCATCATTAAGGAAAATACATAACAAACCAAAAGCAATATAACTGAAGAGGTTTTTGTAATCCCTACATTTTAGCTATTTATGCAAAATGTATATACAAAATTTTATAAACTACTAGCTACACAGAACTGCAACACTTAAGAGGTAAATTTTTTCTAGAAACTCAGCTTTTTTAAACTGTGGTAAAATAGATATAATAAAATTTACATTAACCACATTTAAGTATACAATTCAGCGGGGTTCATTATCACCACTATCTGTCACCAAAACTTTTCCAGCACCTCAAACAGAAACTCTGTAACCATTTAGCAATAACACCTACCCACCCCAAACTCTGACAATCTTTCATCTACTTTCTGTCTCTATGAATTTGCCTATTGTTGACATTTCATGTAAGTGAAATCATTTAATACTTGCCCTCTGGTACCTGACCTATTTCACTCAGCATGTTGTCAAGGTCCATCCATGTTGTACTATATATCAGAGCTTCATTCCTTTTTCTAGTTGAATGGTATTCCACTGTGTGTTTTATATACCACATTTTGTTTATCCACTCCAAACAGTGCTGGACAATGGGCTTGTTAAGACCTTTTGGCTACAATGAACATTATTGCTTTGCTATCTGTTTGAGTACCTGTCTTTAATTTTTTTTGAGTATATACCTAGGAAAGGAACTGTTATGTCATATGGTAATTCTACGTTTAGGTTTTTGAAGAACCACCAAACTGTTAGAAACTGAGTTTTTTTCTTTAATAACATTTTTCTGAGATGGGGTCTTACTATGTTGCCCAGTCTGGATTCAAACACCTGGGCTCCAGTGATTCTCCTGCCTCAGCCTCCAGAAAAGCTGGGACTACAGGCACACACTACCATGCCCAGATTAAAATAATTTTTTTAAAAAAATTTCTTAGGTATAATTTTAAACATAATGCATACTATCAAAAATATTATACCATCAGCTTCACAGAAGTTATCTGAAGAATCATCATGCTTGGTCCACTGAAGAACAGCCTTCTGTGTTTCCTCACTTCAAACAAAGAAAAAAAAATAACATTACTATTTTATAAGTTAATATGTAACATAAAGAAACATGAAATACTACTGAAAAATAAAATCAAACCTCAGAGATTCATCCACTGCTCCAAGTCGTTCAGCTTGTTCACATTCTTCAATGAGATTATTGGCTTCTTCAGAATACTAAAGTGAAAAAGGGAATAAATAGACTATAACTTATTGCATCTTTAAAACTTTTTTAAAATTTAGAAGTTATCTGAAGCTCTTTTTGATTTTATTTATTTATTTATTTTTGAGATGGAGGGGGAGTGCAATAGTGTGATTCCGGCTCACTGCCACCTCCACTCCCTGGGTTCAAGCGATTCTCCTGCCTCAGCGTCCGGAATAGCTGGGACTACAGGCACCACACCCAGCTAATTTTTGTATTTTCAGTAGAAACGGTGTTTCACCATGTTGGCCAGGCTGGTCTCGAACTCCTGACCTCAGGCAATCCACCCACCTCGGCCTCGCAAAGTGCTGGGATTACAGGTGTGAGCCACCACGCCCAGCCTCTGAGGCTCTTTTTATACCTGGCACCTTCATCTTGGCTTCAAAACTTTAAAAAAATAATAAGTGTTCATGTTCCTCCTGAAACTAAAAAATAAAATGCTTTGGCTGGGCGCAGTGGCTCACACCTGTAATCCCAGCACTTTGGGAGGCCAAGGCGGGTGAATCATAAGGTCAGGAAATCGAGACCATCCTGGCTAACACAATGAAACCCTATCTCTACTAAAACTACAAAATATTAGCCAGGCATGGCAGCGGGCACCTGTAGTCCCAGCTACTCAGGAGGCTGAGGCAGGAGAATGGTGTGAACTCAGGAGGTGGAGCTTGCAGTGAGCCGAGACCGTGCCACTGCACTCCAGCCTGGGCGACAGAGTGAGACTCCGTCTCAAAAAACAAAAATAAAACGCTTTGCCTCTTGTTTTTTGGGGGGAACACAATTTACTATTATGTTCACAAAATAAAGAATACAGTTCTGATAACTCATTACTAAACTGCCCACGAATAAATCTTCAAGGTTTTAAGGAAGTCATGCGGTAACTGGTCAACAGGCACTGTACTACTTTTCTAATGACGTTAAGTGTGGGCATCAGTTTTCTCTTCCATAACATAAGCAGTTGGACCAAATCACGTGTGTCTAAAGTTCATCCCATGCCATGATGCTAAGAATGCCTGGGAACCTACCAAGTCATAGAAAAAATATTCTGTAATCTCAGCACTTTGGGAGGCCGAGGTGGGGATCACAAGGTAAGGAGTTTGAGACTAGCCTGACCAACATGGTGAAACCCCGTCTCTACTAAAAATACAAAAAAAATTAGCTGAGCATGGTAGCACGCTCCTGTAATCCCAGCTACTCAGGAGGCTGAGGCAGGAGAATCGCTTGAACCTGGGAGGCAGAGGTTGCCGTGGGCCCAGACCAGGCCACTGCACTCCAGCCTGGGTTACAGAGCGAGACTCCACTTCAAAAAAAAAAAAATTCCAACATTTTTAGGTTTCTAAAATATATTCTTTAACAATCATATTTCCTCTCAATGTCCAACTCACTTTACATATATATTCCACTAGGCCTGTACATGGCATAAGGTAAGCAAGTTGGTTTATGGGATTTCATAACACACCAGTTCATTATACAGGTGAAGGACAACACTGGGAGGCCACGAATTCAATCACTCAACAAATATTTATTGAGTGTCTATTTTGGTCTTATTGTTAGGACAACTATACAAACCACTTTCCAGACAAGGACACTAAAATAAATGAACCCTAAAATAACTAAAATGATATAGTTTTTTTTTTTTTTTTTTTTTTTTTTTTTGTCTGAGACGGAGTCTTGCTTTGCCGCCCAGGCTGGAGTGCAGTGGCCGGTTCTCAGCTCACTGCAAGCTCCGCTTCCCGGGTTTACGCCATTCTCCTGCCTCAGCCTCCCGAGTAGCTGGCCACCTCGTCGCCCAGCTATTTTTTTGTATTTTTTAGTAGAGACGAGGTTTCACCGTATTAGCCAGGATGGTCTCGATCTCCTGACCTCGTGATCCGCCCGTCTCGGCCTCCCAAAGTGCTGGGATTACAGGCTTGAGCCACCGTGCCCGGCAGTTTTTTGAAATATTTATTTATTGAGTGACAACTTAGTTTCATTATATTGGTATAAACATGTAAGACAACATAAGACAGCTTGCTTCAAAAACTATCTTTAAAAGTAAAATTATTTCATATATAATTAAGTATTAAAGGACAAAGGGATATATGTTCCACCTATAATCAAATGGCTCAGAAAATTATATATAATATATAAAAATATATGACATATTACATAGTACACATAAAATATATATCACATATATAGTGTTAGATATTATAAAGTATATATACTTTTGTGTGTATATATACACACAAAAATGTGTACATATGCAAAAATACATGCGTATATATACACAAAAATGTGTATTTTATATATATAATACACACATACAAATGTCCATTTATTTTATCATGCTTTTTGTGTGTCCATATATGCACACAATAAGTATGGCAAAACAAATGTGGCCAGGCATGGTGGCTCACACCTGTAATCCCAACACTTTGGGAGGCTGAGGTGGCAGGATTGCTTGAGTCCAAGAGTTCAAGAACGACCTAGGCAACACAGCAAGACTTTATCTCAAATAAATATATATATGTGTGTGTGTGTATGTGTGTACAGATATATATATACATATAAACATAAAACAAAAAATAAATGTGGCAAAATATAAAAATGTAGTGAATCTGCAGAGTGTACAAAATGTCTTTATATTAATGTTGCAACTTTTCTGTGAGTTGGCAATTATATCAAAACAAAAAGTTAAAAATACTGGCTGGGCGTGATGGCTCACACCTGTAATCCCAGCACTTTGGGAGGCCAAGGCGGGTGGATCACAAGGTCAGGAGATCGAGACCATCCTGGCTAACACGGTGAAACCCCATCTCTACTAAAGATACCAAAAAAAATTGGCTGGGCATGGTGCCATGCACCAGTAGTCCCAGCTACTCAGAAGGCTAAGGCAGGAGAATCGCTTGAACCCAGGAGGTGTAGGTTGGAGTGAGCTGAGATCACGCCACTGCACTCCAGCTTGGGCGGCAGAGAAAGAGTCCATCTCAAAAAAAAAAAAAAAAAGGTTAAAAATACCTACCAAAAATGAACAAAATTTGTTTAAAAAATAACGTATACCTAAGTATATTAAAACAAAAATTTTTAAATCTTACTATTGCAATTACCCAAATATTTAAAAATAAACTGAACAAAATAACCATTCTTAGTTGCTGCTTAATAATTTAATCAGTTTCTCAGTCACATCTGATACTATGTCATTAGCATTTTTCTGAAGAACATACTTTTTTCCAATATGTTCTTATTACTTTTAATTTTTCATAAAATTTCCCATAATCAGGCCGGGCACAGTGGCTCATTCCTGTAATCCTGGCAGTGTGGGAGGCCGTGGCAGGTGGATCACCTGAGGTCAGGAGTTTGAGACCAGGCTGGCCAACATGGTGAAACCCTGTCTCTACTAAAAATACAGAATTAGGCGTGGTGGCACGCACCTGTAATCCCAGCTACTCTGGAGGCGGAGGCAGGAGAATCGCTTAGAACCCAGGAGGCGGAGGTTGTAGTGAGCCGACACTGCACTCCAGCCAGGGAGACAGAGCAAGACTGTCTCAAAAACAAAAAAAAAAAAAAAAAAAAAAAACTGCCCATAACCTTCTTCAAAGTTACATTTTACGGTTGATCAAAATTTACAAACATTTTGTAAAGTTACATTTTATGGTTGATCAATTTGAAATTATCGATGCCTTCTACAGATACAATTTTTTTCCTTCTCGGCAGACATAATTTTTTTTCTTTTGTTTTTTTGAAACAGGGTCTCATTCTGTCTTTCAAGCTGGAGTGCAGGGGCACAATTATGATTCACTGCAACCTCCAACTCCTGGGCTAAAGCAGTCCTCCAGCCTCAGCCTCCCAAGTAGCTAGGACTACAGGCCCACGCCACCACACCTGGCTAATTTTTCATTTTTCTTAGAGACAGAGTTGTGCTATGTTACTTAGCCTGGGGTCTCAAGCTCCTGGGCTCAAGCAGTCCTCCTACCACAGCCTCCCAAAGCGAGATATAATTTCTTTTTTTTTTTGAGACAGAGTCTCACTCTATTGCCCGGGCTGGAGTGCGGTAGCACAGTCTCAGCTCACTGCAACCTCCTCCCGGGTTCAAGTGATTCTCCTGCCTCAGCCTCCCAAGCAGCTGGGATTACAGGCACCTGCCACCATGCCCAGCTAATTTTTTGTATTTTTAGTAGAGATGGGGTTTCACCATGCTGGTCAGGCTGGTCTCTAACTCCTGACCTCGTAATCCACCCACCTCAGCCTCCCAAAGTGCTGGCATTACAGACGTGAGCCACCGCGCCTGGCTGAGATATAATTTTTTAATTGAGAAAACATTCTCAAAGTAAAATAAAAAAAAGAAAAAACATTCTCTCTTTAGGTAAATATGTGGAAGTATTTTAACCCAAATATTTTCACAAGTTCCATTCTTTTGCCCCTAAAGTACATTTCTTCAATAAATATTTTAAGACAAAACATCAAATAAGTTGCCTCTATTTTTTGATTATTTTAAATGTTTTGAGAAATTTAAAGCGCGGGTGTGGTGGCTCATGCCTGAAATCCCAGCACTTTGGGAGGCCAAAGTGGAAAGACTGCTTGACACCAGGAGTTAAAGACCAGCCTGGGAAACACGGCAAGACCCCATCACTACAAAACAAATTTTTAATTAGCTGGGCATGGTGGCATGTGCCTATAGTACCAGATACTCAGGAGGTGAGGTGGCAGGATTGCTTGAGCCCAGCAGTTCCAGGTTACAGTGAACTATAATCTTACCACTGCATGCCAGCCTGGGCAACAGAGACAGAGACAAAATAAAACAAAACAAAATAAAAAAAGTTTGGTCAAACTCAGATACAACGAAATTGTAATCCTCAATTTCATTACATCTCAGGTCAGAATATAAACATATCCAATTCAAAGCAGAGTTCTATCAAGAGGATATTCTTGCCACAAATGGAGATACTCCCAAACACATTTATAACATTTCAGAACACAATTTCTGAATCACATTAAACACCATTTGGACTTTCCTCATTTAATGTGTTTGATTTCTCTTTAGTTTTTGTAGGAATAAATTTAAAGGCCTTTGTTTACAAGCTTTGTCATAATGATTTTTTTTTTTTCTTTGAGAAAGAGTCTTGCTCTGTCGCTCAGGCTGGAGTGCAATGGCATGACCATAGCTCACTCCAGCCTCAACCTCCCAGGTTCAAGCAATCTTCCCCTCTCAGTCTCCTGAGTAGCTAGGACTACAGGTGCACACCACCATGCATGGCTAATTTTCGAAATTTTTTCTAGATACAGGGTTTCACCATGTTGCCCAGGCTGGTCTTGAACTCCTGGTCTCAAGCAGTCTGTCTGCCTTGGCCTCCAAAAGTGCTGGGATTACAGGCATGAGCCACCACATCCAGCCACTTTGTTATAATTGCAATTTGTTAAACCTTTACAGCTAAACTTTGTTTCTTCTTCATGCATTCCATTCATTGATACTAATTTTTCACTGATTTAGAACAAATTGCAATAAAAACTTAGAGGGGTGCATTTATTAAAAACTGATCAACACTACTGAGAAGCTCTTGGGTTGTTTTACAAAGTAGTTCCTCGAAGCCTCAAAACATTTATAAAATCTGATTGATAATAGACAGCAAAGTAAGTACTATCATACTAAAACCATACCAAAGTAAATTTTTTCAGCATCAGCTTAATCTCAAAAATTTCACAATCATAACTTAGTATGTATACAAATCACATACTAACTTTGACAATTACTCCTTTTTTTTTTCTTTTTTTTTTTTTCTGAGACAGGATCTGGTTCTGTCACCCAGGCTTAAGTGCCGTGGCACAATTTCAGCTCATTGCAACCTCTACCTCCAGGACTCAAGCAACCCTCCCACCTCAGCCTCCTGAGAAGCTAGGACCACAGCTGCGTGCCACACACTCGGCTTATCACCGCTCCTATCTTAACTGGCAAAATATCACAGCTTGTGTGGACAAAATTATGAATTATTTGTATATTTTTATTATAAATGCATTTCTGTTTCATAGATTTCTTGATTTATTAAGGACACTGGTTTTTACCCAGAACATTGCTTTTATCAAAATTTACATGTGTACTACCACAAAATATTTTATCTTCAATTTTGAGCTTTAACTGAATTTATACTAGCATTCACAATAGTGATGTTTCCCTTCAACAGAATGAACTTCCAAAAGTTTTACTTTCAGTCCATTGATTAAATGAAATAAATCGAACAATTTTTTTTCTCTGTCTCCCAAGCTGGTGTGCAGTGACGTAATCATAGGTCACTGTAACCTGGACATTTAGGCTCAGCTTCCTCCTGGTCTCAGCCTCCTGAGTAGCTAGGATTGTGGGCAGGCATCATCACACTTGGTTAATTTTTTTTTAGTTTTTATTTGTAGAGATGGGGTCTCGCTATGTTACCCAGACTGGTCTTGAACTCCAGGCCTCATGCAGTCATCACATGGTGGCCTCCAAAAAGCACTGGGATTACAGGCATAAGCCACCATGTGCCCAGCCTCAAGCAATTTGTTAAATGAAATGAAACAGTTGATAATGACACCATTCAACTATGTGCACAGTTCTTCTGCCACTGAAACCAGGTCAAAAGCTATGACTTCATTCTTTGACTCTGTGTGTGTATAAGAAAACATGGAATTAAAAATGGGCAAAATTAGTTTAGAATCTACGATGGAAAATGTTCAAAACAGTGGTTACCTCTGAAGACGGAGTGTGGTTTGAATGGAATAGGCATGAGGAAACTTTGTAGAGTAATGCTAACATTCTATATCTTAATAGAAGCCTAGGTTACACAGGTATATGCATTTGTCAACATTCAGCAAATGCACACTTAAGATTTGCACATTTCATTGCATGGTAATACTTTTATCAGGCTGGGCGCCATGGCTCACGCCTGTAATCCCAGCACTTTGGGAGGCCGAGGAGGGCGGATCACGAGGTCAGGAGATCAAGACCATCCTGGCTAACAGTGAAACCCCGTCTCTACTAAAAATACAAAAAATTAGCCAGGCGTGGTGGCAGGCACCTGTAGTCCCAGCTACTTGGGAGGCTGAGACAGGAGAATGGCATGAACCTGGGAGGCGGAGCTTGCAGTGAGCCAAGATCGGGCCACTGCACTCCAGCCTGGGTGACAGAGTGAGACTCTGTCTCAAAAAAAAAAAAAAACAACTTTTATCAAAAGTACACATAAACAAATATTGGACTCTAGTTAATGATATACTTCTACTTATGTGGATCCATCTAGTTAATGACATATTTAGGAGGAGGTATACTGATGCCTGCAATTTACTTTGAAATGCATCCAAAAAATAAGATGTTCTAATGGATGGCTACAAGGATGGACAGATGAACAGATATGTGGTAAAGTGAGTTTATTACAATTGTGGAATCTAGGCCAGGCATGGTGGCTCACACCTGTAATCCTAGCATTCTGGGAGGCCAAAGTGGGTGGATCACCTGAGGTCAGGAGTTTGAGACCAACTTGGCCAACATGGAGAAACCCCATCTCTACTAAAAACACAAAATTAGTCAGGCATGGTGGCGCATGCCTGTAATCCCAGCTACTTGGGGGGCTGAGGCAGGGGACTCACTGAACCCAGGAGGCGGAGGTTGTGGTGAGCCAAGATCGCGCCACTGCACTGCAGACTGTGGGCAACAAGAGCGAAACTCTGTCTCAAAACAAAACAAAACAAAATCTGAATAAAGTATGGACTTTCAGATACATTTTTTTCCTCTATTTTATTTTTGATACTTTCCATAATAAAATGTTAAACAGGCTGGACGCAGTGGCTCGCACCTGTAATCCCAGCACTTTGGGAGGCCAAAGCGGGCAGGTTACCTGAGGTCAGGAGTCCGAGACCAGCTTGGCCAACATGTTGAAACTCCATCTCTACTAAAAATACAAAAATTAGCCAGGCATGGTGGTGGGTGTCTGTAATCCCAGCTACTCTGGAGGGTGAGACGGGAATCGCTTAAACCCAGGAGGCAGCGGTTGCAGTGAGCCAAGATCACGCCATTGCACTCTAGTCCGCGCGACAGAGTGAAACTCCATCTCAAAAAAATAAATAAAATAAAATACACAAAAAATAAAATGTTGGCCAGGTGCGGTGGCTCACACCTGTAATCCCAGCACTTTGGGAGGCTGAGGCAGGCGAATCACAAGGTCAGGAGATCAAGACCATCCTGGCTAACATGGTGAAACCCCACCTCCATTAAAAATATAAAACATTAGCCAGGTGCGGTGGCGGGCGCCTGTAGTCCCAGCTACTCAGGAGGCTGAGGCAGGAGAATGGCGTGAACCTGGGAGGTAGAGCCTGCAGTGAGCTGAGATCCGGCCACTGCACTCCAGCCTGGGTAACAGAGCGAGACTCCGTCTCAAAATAAATAAATAAATAAAATAAAAGGTTAACAAAAACAAACAAAAAGAATGAGAGCTATTCAGTATAAATACTTCTCAAGGGGTTTCACCGTTGGAAGCAGATAAATGGGATAGTATGTACAAGGCAGGTTTTCCAAGTTTTTCATTAAGATACTGGACACATCAACAGGTATACATACATACCTTGTAGCTCGCAGATTTAATTCCATCAGGAACCTCATCCTGAAAAAGAAAAAATATGTTTTTAGATGGCATTTATTCTATCTTTTTAAAACATATCTTAAATTTCTATGATTTATGAGAAAAATCCATAAAACAAATTATCGAAGTTGGATTTTTTAACAGGTTAGGTAGTATTTATATGATTTCTTAAAAGTAAATAAAAATTCAAGAACAAATTATTCTATGGATTGCTGAGCATACATTATGTATATTACAGCAAGGACAAAAATAGTCATTTAGCCATTATTCCTTTTGATGTTCAAATTGTCCCATATTTGGCCACTAGGAGATCCACTGAGTGCTAACTTGATATTCACACCTGTGTTCTTTTGATATTACTCCAGTGGTCCTTAGTAGAATTTTTTTTGTTTTGTTTTCTGTGATGGCCAGATATTCTGGGTTCTTGGAACCCAGGGGTTTGGGTCACAGAGACAGATCCCTCATGAACAGCATGGTACCATCTATGAGATAATGAATTAATCTATTAGCTCTATTTTCTAGAAGTAATAAGTTCTACTATCTAGAACTAATCTATTCGTTCACTTGATACCTGGCACCTCCCTGCTTTCTCTTGCTCTCTCTTGCCATGTGATATGACAGCTCCCTTTCTGCCTTCTGCCATGAGTGTAAGCTTTAGGCCTCACCAGAAGCCAAGCAGATGCTGGCACCATGCTTCTTCCCACTGCAGAACTGGGAGCCAAATTAACCTCTTTTCTTTATAAGTTACCCAGTCTCAGGTGTTCCCTCATAGCAATGCAAAACGGACTAACACATCTATGTTACTTTACCAGACTCTCCCCCATCTCATCTTCTATTCCACACTCCCCCCAATACTGCCAGTTAGCATTCTAAATCTGATCTAATTGTGGCACTTTTCTGCTAAGCTAACATTATCTGCATTTACAAACTAAGAATATTTTTGGATGGATAAATATTTCCAATGATTTTTTTTTTTTTTTTTGAGATAGGGTCTCACTCTGTTGCCCAGGCTGGAGTGCAGTGGCAGATCTCGGCTCACTGCAACCTCTGCCTCCCGGGTTCAAACGATTCTTGTGCTACTCAGCCTCCCGAGTAGCACTCTGCTATGTCCAGCTAATTTTTGTATTTTTAGTAGAGACAGGGTTTCACCATGTTGGCCAAGCTGACCTCAAACTCCTGACCTCAAGTGATCTGCCTGTCTTGGCCTCCCAAAGTGTTGGGATTATAGGCGTAAGCCACCATGCCTGGTCTTCCAATGATCTTTTAAAGAAAAAAGCTTTTCTCCATCATAACATCAGTTCAAGAAAAAAACACGTATTGCTGCCAGGTACAGTGGCTTATGCCAGTAATCCCAGCACTTTGGGATGCCAAGGCGGGTATATCATCCGAGTTCAGGAGCCAAAGACCACACTGGGCAACATAGTGAAACCTTGTCTCTACCAAAAGTACAAAAAATTAGCTGGGCATGGTGATGTGTGCCTGTAGTCCACCTGTAGTCCCAGGTATTCGGGAGGCTGAGGTGAAAGGATTGCTTAGGCCCAGCAGGCAGAGGGTACAGTGAGCTGAGATCACGCCACTGCACTCCAGCCTGGGCAACAGAGCGAGACCCTGTCTCAAAAACAAGCAAAAAACACAAACAAAAAAAAAAAGTATTGGCATGAAAGGCATTCTGCCTTTCAGTTCTTCCCAGCTCTGCAGAAGCTTAAAATAACCAGATCCTGACTCAATTTTTCAGTGCAAATTGATAACTTTAACCTGATTCTTTTATAGCACCTCTATACATTCAAATCAAATAATAAATATATATTTAACATTTCTCAAATGCTAAAATTGGTCGTCTTCTCTAGGATTTACAATGAAATATATCTCATTCATCAGTCTGTCAACTGATGGAATCAATAAGCTATTATTTTATGCTACAATATTTTCAGCGTTTCTGCTCCCTCCAATCTTCTTTTCCAAATGGCATCCCCTAGCTCTACACCTCATCAATAATAATCAGAAATAATTGCTATCTCAAGATGAGATTTGACTTTGCAATAACTGTAAAATATTTATATTTTCTAATATTAATAAAAAGCTCATTTAATGAACAAGTATAATTAAATGTCTTTATTAAGCATCTACCATATTTCAGCATTTTTACTAATTCATATAACTAGGATACTGGTAAATTTCCCCAACTAATTTTTTCTATTACTAAATTACAAACGTAAAACTTAGAATACAAAATGTTTACATTGTTAATATCACTTTAATAATATGCTCATGCTTTAATAGTAACAAAGTGTTTCATAAATTAATCCTTTAATTTTCAATAAGTTGTGCGTATATGAGGATTAATGTAACAAAAAACATGCTTCTCATTCTCATGGTAAAATGCCCATAAATAGTATTTGACATTGGCCTTAATTCCACATGCTAGATAAGTCTGGATAACAATATTTACATATGTAAAATTAAACCACCTGAAACCACAATAATACTTCACATCTATTAGGATAATCATTATCCAAAAGAACAGAAAGTAAAAGTATTATCAATAATGTGAAGAAACTAGAACTCTTGTGCATTGCTGGTAGGAATGTAAAACAGTACAGCCACTGTTGAAGACAGCATGGCAGATCCTCAGAAAAAACAAATGGAACTAACACATGATCCAGCAATTCCACTTGGAAGTATATACCCCAAACAACTAAAGTAGGGATTCAAATAAATATTTGTGCATAGCAGCATTATTCACAATAGCAAAAAGGTAGAAATAACCCAAAAGTCCATCAACAGGTGAATGTATAAACAAAACATAGTATAGGCATACAGTGGAATATTATTCAGCCCTAAAAAAGAATCAAAGCTGGGCATGGTGGCTCACACCTGTAATTCCAGCATTTTGGGAGGCCGAGGTGGGCAGATCACCTAAGGTCACCAGTTCGAGACCAGCCTGACCAACATGGAGAAATCCCGTCTCTACTAAAAATACAAAATTAGCTGGGCATGGTGGCACATGCCTATAATCCCAGCTACTCGGGAGGCTAAGGCAGGAGAATCGCTTGAACCTGGGAGGCGGAGGTTGCGGTGAGCTGAGATCGCACCACTGCGCTCCAGCCTGGGCAACAAGAGCAAAAAAAAAAAAAAAAGGAATCAAATTCTGATACATACTACAAACATGTATCAGGCTAGAAACACTATGCTAAGTGAAATAAACCACGCAAAAAAGGGCAAATATTGTATGATTTCCCTAATGCGAAGTACCAGAATAGTCAAATTTGGAAAGAAAACCTAAATGGTGGTTGCCAGGGACTGGGAGGAGGGAGAAATTAAGACTTATTAATAGGAACAGTTTACAGTTTCAGTTTGGGAAGATGAAAAGTTCTAGACATAGATGGTAGCAATGGTTACATAACAATGTGAACATACTTAATGCCACTGAACTGTACACATAAAAACTGCTAAAATGGTCAACTTTCGAGACCAACATGGCCAACATGGTGAAACCCCGTCTCTACTAAAAATACAAAAAATTAGCTGGAGGTGGTGGTGCACACCTGTAATCCCAGTTACTTGGGAGGCTAGGGCAGGAGAATTGCTTGAACCCAGGAGGCGGAGGTTGCGGTGACCTGAGATCGTGCCATTGCACTCCAGCCTGGGCGACAGACCTGTTTATTCCCTCTCAAAAAAGAAAATGTCGACTTTATTTTAAAAGTAAAATAAAAAGATGTACTTTTAAAGGGAATAAATTGTCATTCAAAAATATTTTTAAAACTCTATTTTCACAGTAAGATACTTCAAATGTTAAAGCTCTGAAAATTCCTAAGTAAAACCAGGTGTTTTGTCCACTCACACCCCAGGAAATCCATGGCAAAAATACACCCGAAAAAAGGGGGGACGGAATTTTGTTTATACTTCGATTAATTTCATTTTATTATGCTATATACATAACTTGGTTCAGAAAAGATGTAAGAAGAAAAACAAATATCAAGCCAAAAGAACTATTATCAATCTCCCTAATAAGTCAAAGGACTATATTAACCACAAAATGTTAATTAGATTATTACGAAGGCAGTGTAATTCAAAATAGGTTTTATAAGTTTGGGTTTTTAACGTATAAATACTGAATGTTATATTTAAACTAAGGACTGCACGATTATTTTAGTTATATTGGCCCCCTTTAAAAAGTTGTAATGGGCCGGGTACAGTGGCTCATACCTGTAATCCCAGCACTCTGGGAGGCTAAGGCAGATGGATTGTTTGAGCCCAGAAGTTCAAGACCAACCTGGGCAACCTCATCTCTATTTTTTCAAAAAAAATCTTAAAAAAATAAAACAAAACAAAAAGTTGTAATGGATGAAAAAACATGTAACAGTTTTTAAATGTACACATGGTTCTTACAGATTGACACGGTTTGACAGCACAGTCCCTTCTTCCACACTGGCTGATGTCATTCCAGAAAGGACATGGTCTCTTCAGGTTTACCTGTAAAATAGTAATAGGAAAAAAAATTACAAAAATCAGAATCTCAAAATTATAATTGATGGTTACAAATTATGGTGTTATAACTTGGTCGTGTTATCAATTGCAAACATATTATTTCTTCCACCTCCTATTGCCAGTTTCCAACAACTGCATAAATGTGAAGCTGGTATAAGTAAATTGGTAGACTTGGTTAAAAAGACACAGACTGGGCCAGGCGCGGTGGCACATGGCTGTAATCCCAGCACTTTGGGAGGCCAAGGCGGGTGGATCACCTGAGGTCAGGAGGTCAAGACTAGCCTGGCCAACGAGGAAAAACCCCATCTCTACTAAAAATACAAAAATTAGTCGGGCATGGTGGCAGGTGCCTGTAATCCCAGCTACCCGGGAGGCTGAGGCAGGAGAATCGCTTTAAACCAGGAGGCGAAGGGTGCGGTGAGCCGAGGTCGCACCACCACACTCCAGCCTAGACAACAAGAGCGAGACTTTGTCTCAAAAAAAAAAAAAGGACACAGATTGGGTTGGGCATGATGGCTGACGCCTGTAATCCCAGCACGTTGGGAGGGCAAGGCAGATGGATCACCTGAGGTCAGGAGTTCAAGACCAGCCTGGCCAACATGGCAAAACTCCATCTCCACTAAAAATATAAAAATTAGCCGGGTGTGGTGGCAGGTGCCTGTAATCCCAGTTACTCAGGAGGCTGAGGTAGGAGAATTGCCTGAACCCGAGAGGTAGAAGTTGGCAGTGAGCAGAGATCACGCAACTGCACTCGAGCCTGGGCGACAAAGCAAGACTTGGTCTCAAAAAAAAAAAAAAAAAAAGACACTGACCGCCATTAAATAGACCCCGTACAGAGGGCAACTAGGAGCCAAAGTAGTTTGACTCACCTTCTTTTCAAACAAGAAAGAGTTAACAGATAGAGAATAGACAATTGTAAACTCTGACTACAACTAAATACTCCATTGGTCAGGTTTTCTAAAGTCTTCTAGTAGACATCTCAAGATAAAACAGCACAAGTCATCTGTTAAAATAATATAGGTCAGGATAAAGTCATGATTCTACAAAAAATATTTAATTATTTTAATTAATTGAAACCAACCTGATGTTTTAGAAAATTATGATCTCACCATTTTGATAACAATATATAATAATTTCTGTCCTAACTTCAATTTAACCAACTAGGTTCTAACGCTGTAGTGTAAAATTCAGTTACTAAAATTATCCAATGGATGGTTTCAGAATCACATGGTTCACTCTTATGAACTGAATTTTCTTAACAAAGCCTATATCAATTTTAAATAACAACTACAATGTTGAAGCTCAGTAATTCTTAAGAAAATGTAATTATCCATTTAAAGTATTCATGTATAAAAAATTAAAATTAAAAATACCTTGTAATATCTAAAGTAGTCACTTTCGAGAAGTTTTTGTAGTCTTGGGAAAAGCCTGTAGTTATTAAATCTATCAATAGTTTCAACGTCACAGGTACAATCATCCAAGTAACCACTAACCTGTTACAAAGAAAATGAAATATTAAATTGAAATGTCCTGAATGCAACAGGGTTGTTTTTCCTCACATGGTTGTTAGGAAACAGCCCCCTACTCAACCAATCCTTATCCTCCCTCCTCCCACATAGTTTCTTGAGATGGGGTATGACAATAATCTGGTAATACTGCTGCTCTTGCTATATACCGAGGAATGGATTAGATACTTCTGTAAGGTGTGTAGAGCTCCTCTCTCACACACACACACACACACACAGAGTTGGTCCCCTGGCAACCATTTGTTTTGTAACTCTGCCCTCCAGGCCATAGTTGACCTGACCAACGGTAGGCATCTAACTCAAACCAGGTCATGGTCCCCCTCCAGGATCCTAGAATTGAGAATAACAGGGAAAGATGTCTCCCTGTGGCAAGACCAGTAAACAAATACTCCATCATGTGAACTGAGGAGCCCATGAGCCAGATGGCAGAGAGCAGAAAAGTTTTAAAAGATACACAAAGCTTGATTGTGCTTGGAATTCTTGGGGGAAAAAAAAGATACACAAAGAAGCAGAAGTAGGAGATAGAGAAAGAGTACATGCTACTTGGATATCTGAGGGATTTCCAGCTCCCACTTCCACTGTCTTTTCTGAGGCACAGCTGCATTCCCATCCTTAGCTTTCAGTAAGGATCTAACAACCCTCAAATAATAGGCTGTAACAATTTCTTAAAGGTTTGGAATCGTGCTTAGAAACTACTTATCATTAGTAACAATGAAACAGCAAACTGACTTCAAAGTCAGTCTACTCTTCAAATTTTTAAAGCTAATGTCTCAATGATATGTACTAAATCAAGCTATTAAATGCACATAGCCTAGGATACAATGGTAATGATAATAAATATTATCAGTTCTGAAACTAGAATTCTTTTTTTCTTTTTTTCACCAGTGTTACTTGCCAAATTAAACTAAAATTCTTAGGTGTTTATTTGAGCTAGAAAAACATCTAACAGAATTAAAGATTGCTTTAAGAAACAAATATGATTCCAAAAACAAAAACAAATCTAGAAAAAAAAATGTTAAATATAGCATGCTCCAGGAAAGAGATATTTATCATACTCTGGTCTAGATATTTGTATTTTAATCTACTTTGGATTATATTTTAGGAGGATCTATTGCCTAGAAATAAATAATTTAAAAATCTACTGACAAGGAAGCAAATCAATAATACTCTATTGAAATACTGAATAAAGATTCAGTATTTCAGAATACTGTAAAATCCTAAACTTTAATTTGAGAATATCACAAAAGAGTAATGGAAATTTTTCACCTAAAAGAAATAAGAATACTTTGGATGACAACAGCAATATTCAAGAGGAACTTTTTACTGCTTTTCCTATTCTTACTTGTTTTGGACTAATTCAGTTTCTAGAAATCTGATCTACATATTTCGTCATGTAATAACTATTTTCATTTCATATGCAAATTTGTCCTTGTTTCCTACTAAAAATTCTCTGAATACACAAGAATCTCAGAGTCCTAATTTTGGATACCAACAACACAAAGTACTTTTAACCTAAATGCTTTGATTTTTCAAACTTTCTTTTGAACTTTAAAAGTAGAACTTCTAGGGACAAAAAATAGCTGTTTCTCCTCTTTGATACGAATTATTACACAAAGAATGACAGACACAGAGACTGCAAAGGCCAAAGGGACATATGCAAAGTAGAGACATTAAGTTACAAAAAGAAACACATGAAAAACTTGAGAGCAAGTTTCAAGGCATCTATTCTTCCCCCAGAGGAATTCATTTTTAAGGTAAAAAAAAATCTTCAAGACTCAGCTCAGTATCACCTTTTTCAGCAAGCTGTCCTGCCAGTACTCCTTACCACCCGCTGGGTTAAATGCCTCTTCCAGCTGCTCCCAGGTCACTCCATACACTATTATCTAAGTATTACTGTACCTCACAGTAGTGAATTTATCTATTTTGCTCCTGCCTACTCGAGTATAAAGTCCTTGAGTGAAAAATCATATACTTCCAGAAAGCACACAGTAGATGCTCAATAATTATTTGTGGCCTGTAATCCCAGCATTCTGGGAGGCTGAGGCGGGAGGATCACTTGAGGTCGGGAGTTGGAGACCAGCGTGACCTACATGGTGAAGCGCCATCTCTACCAGAAATATAAAAATTAGCCAGGCATGGTGACCCATGCCTGTAGTCCCAGCTACTTGTGCGCCTGAGGCAGGAGAATCACTTGAACCCAAAACGCAGAGGTTGCAGTGAGCCAAGATCGCACCACTGCACTCCACTGCACTCCAGCCTTGGCAACAAAGTGAGATCCTGTCACAAATAAATTATTATTATCATTATTATTATTATTATATTTGTGGAAGAGGTGGGTGAATGAATGAATGTTGTCCATTGGCACTCATCACTGGGGACCAGCACCATACTGTCTCATTAAACATATCTAGCACCATGTCACCTATGGTATGCTCAGTGCCCCAGAGTACACAAGCACAGGGGCAGAAACACACATAGCAAGTAAAGCAAGCAGCAAAGGTAAACACCTTTTGTGTCCATCATTCTTCCTACCTCTATCCTAATTACAAAGGAAGCTCTAAGAAGCCCCAAACCAGAAAGAAATGCAAAAATCCTTCAGAGCAGAGGTGGCATATAGCCAAGAGACCTCAAAGGGAAAGGAGGCAGGATAAATGGTAGATTTTAAAATGTTCTTGGCCAGGCACAGTGGCTCACGCCCGTGATCCCTGCTTTGGGAGGCCGAGGTGGGCAGATCACGAGATCAAGAGATCGAGACCATCCTGGCCAACACGGTGAAACCCCGTCTCTACTCAAAAAAATACAAAAAATTAGCCGGGCGTGGTGGTGGGCGCCTGTAGTTCCAGCTACGCGGGAGGCTGAGGCAGGAGAATGGCGTGAACCCGGGAGGCAGAGCTTGCAGTGAGCCAAGATCGCACCACTCTCCAGCCTGGGTGACAGAGTAAGAGACTCTGTCTCAAAAAAAAAAAAAAAAAAATTAGCTGGGCATGGTGGCGCATGCCTGTAGTCCCAGCTACTCGGAAGGCTGAGGCCAGAGAACCCCTTGAACCTGGGAGGCAGAGGTTGCAGAGAGCCAAGATCACACCAATGCACTCCAGCCTGGGCAAGAGAGCTAGACTCAGTCTCAAAAAAAGAAAAAATGTTCTGCCCCTTCTGAAATATGGAGTACGAGGTATTCTTAACTACAACCACAGGTGGCAGGGCAGCTAAGGGAGTATACGGGTGGCAGGAGTTTCAATGGATGAAGACAGCTCAGTAAAGATAAGACAGGAAGATTCTCGGAAATCCATGCCATCTGACAGCTCAGATAAGCCTGCCAACCTGATCCCTGGGAGAGAGTCTGGCAAAGATGGTGGCAGGATCAGTTCTAGAAACCAGAAAACAAAGCATGTTACTAGAATAGAATCTCAGTCAGGCAGTGGCTCACGCCTGTAATCAGCACTTTGGGAGGCTGAGGTTGGTAGGTCTCTTGAGCCCGGGAATTCCAGACCAGCCTGAGCAACACGGTAAAACCCTGTCTCGGCCAAGCGCGGTGGCTCACGCCTGTAATCCCAGCACTTTGGGAGGCCGAGGCAGGTGGATCATGAGGTCAGGAGATTGAGACCATCATAGCTAACACCGTGAAACCCTGTCTCTACTAAAAATACAAAAAATTAGCTGGGCATGGTGGCGGGCGCCTGTGGTCCCAGCTACTGGGGAGGCTGAGGCAGGAGAACAGTGTGAACCCAGGAGGCGGAGCTTGCAGTGAGCCGAGATGGAGCCACCAGCGGGGCGACAGAGCGAGACTCCGTCTCAAAAAAAAAAAAAAACCACAAAACCCTGTCTCAACCAAAACTACAAAAAAAAAAAAAAAAAAAAAAATTAGCCAGGCATGGTGGCATACACCTGCAGTCCCAGCTGCTTAGGAGGCTGAGGTGGGAGGATGGCTTGAGCCTGGGAAGTCGAAGCTGTGGTGAACTGAGATTGCGCCACTGCACTCCAACCTGGGCAATGGGAGTAAGACCCTGTCTCAATAAAAAAAGATAAAGATTAGAGCTTCAGGAAAGGGCTAAAGTAAAATACAGTTAATAGACACAGAACAGGATCCTGGAAACAAAGCAAAATCCTATTACCTCAACTAAGACCAAAGACAGGTGCCAACCTGGAACAGGGAGGACTGGATGTTGTTTCAGAAAGTGCTAAGTCTGCCTAAATAACTACTAAATGGAACAAAGGTAAGATGGAAAATAACTACTACACTATATCCCAAGGTGAAACAGAACTCTGACCTACCATAGGAATCTAAATTTTTTTTTAAAGCTAATGTGTTTTAAAGGTTAGTATCCTAACGTTTGAGGTTCACTGCTCTAAGCTTCAAGTAATGACAGCTTTTGGTAGAGGGCCAATCTAATAAGCAGAGATAAGAAGGCCCCAGTTGAGGGACGGTAAATAGGAGGACCAAGGTAGGCCTGACACGTTAACATGGACCACTTCAAAATTCTAGCCTTTTGGTCAGGCATGGTGGCTCACACCTATAATTCCAGCACTTTGCAAGGCGAAGGCCAGAGGGTTGCTTGAGCCTAGGAGTCTGAGACCAGCCTGGGCAACACAGTGAGGCCTTATCTCTACAAAAAAATAAAATAACTAGCCAGGCATTGTAGTGCACATCTGTAGTCCCAGCCACTTAGGAGGCTAAGGTGGGAGAATCGCTTGAGCCAGGGAGGTCGAGGCTGCAGTACTCCAGCCTGAATGACAGAGCAAGACCTTGCCTTTAAAAAAGAAAAAAGAAAAAAAGTCCTAGTCTTTTTAAGAGTTACAGAGCCTTGGAATGCTTTCTATTACAACCTCCCAAGCAAAACAGAAAATGCCTGCATTCATATCCCTCAAGGAACAGGCAGTGTGTAACAATAGTTAGTGTGTATGTTCTAACATCAGACCTCCTTAGGTTTGAATCCCATCTCTTCCAGTCATTAGTTTTTCACTTATTTAACCTCTCTAGGCCTTGGTTTCTCATATTAATAGAAAATAGTGGCCAGGCACAGTGGCTCACGCCTGTAATCCCAGCACTTTGGGAGGCCGAGGCAGGCGGATTACCTGAGGTCGGGAGTTCCAGGCCAGCCTAACATGGAGAAACCCCGTCTCTACTAAAAATACAAAAATTAACAGGGTGTGGTGGTGTGTGCCTGTAATCCCAGCTACTCGGGAGGCTGAGGCAGGAGAATCACTTGAACCCGGGAGGTGGAGGTTGTGGTAAGCCGAGATTGCGCCATTGCACTCCAGCCTGGGCAACAAGAGCGAAACTCCCTCTCAAAAAAAAAAAAAAGAAAAGAAAACAAGTTTTCATCTCAAAGATGTGATACCAAGGTAAATAGTACAAAGTAAACTGTTATTACCCTACTTCTGCTTAAATGCTTCCAATGAAAGGGAAGCATGTATTACTTCCCAAAGTAGCACATGGCATTTCCATCATGAATAAGAAAAATACAGCCAAATTTGCAGCTAAAATTTCCCAAAAATTTGACATCTGTAGCCCCAATGGAACAAAGAACTAGATAACCAACAGTTAGCTATGGAAGGAGCCTCAATTACTTTGTCTGTTGACTCTGCCTGATTTGACCAAATGCAAAAGGCAGAATAAAGGAAAATTACCACATACTGCTTGTTCACTATTCTCGTGTTAGAGGTATCCTTTAATTTGCAATGAAAGACAAAACAACACTTTCTAAAGTTTCCTTGTGTATCAATATATTCTAGTCTTATCATACATTATTTTATTTTTTCACTCAAAGCACTATAAGAATATATTCCTCATATACCTTTTTTTTGAGACGGAGTTTTGCTCTTGTTGCCCAGGCTGCAGTGCAATGGTGCGATCTCAGCTCACTGCAACCTCTGCCTCCCAGGTTCAAGAGACTCTCCTGATTCAGGCGCCCAACACCATGCCCGGCTAATTTTGTATTTTAGCAGACACAGGGTTTCACCATGTTGGTCAGGCTGGTCTCAAACTCCTAACCTCAGGTGATCCACACGCATAGGCCTTCCAAAGTGCTGCAATTACAGGCATGAGCCACTGCGCCCAGCCCTCATATACATTTTTTATGAAATACCTTTTAAACGTGCTTAAAGTGTGAATTAGGAAAGAGAAAGAAATAAAAGGTATCCAAATAAAAAATAAGTAAAATTGTCTCTTTTTGCAGATGACATGATCTTATATATAGAAAATCCTAAAGACTCCACCAGAAAACCATTAGAACTAATAAATTCAGTAAAATTGCAAGAAACAAAATCAACATACAAAAATCAATTGTTTCTATACACTAACAATGAACTATCCAAAAAAAATTAAGAAAACAATTCTATTTACAATAGAATGAAAAAGAATAAAATACTAAGGAATAAATTTAACAAGGAGAGGAATGATCAGTATGCTGAAAACTATAAAGCAGTGATAAAAAAAAAACTGAAGATCACACAAATAAATGGAAAGATATCCCATGTTCATAAATTGAGAGAATTAATACTGTTAAAATGTCCATACCACCCAAAGTGTTCTACAGATTCAATGCAATTTCTATCAAAACTCCAATGGCATTTTTCACAAAAATAGAAAAAAAAATTGTAAAATTTAGATAGAACTACAAAAGATCCCAAGTAGCTACAGCAATTTTGCAAGAAGAACAAACCTGGAAACAGCGTACTTCGTAATTTCAAATTATATTACAAAGCTACAGTCATCACAATAGTGTTGTATCAGCATAGAAACACATACATAGACCAATGGAAAACAATAGAAAGCCCAGAAATAAACCCACACATATGTGGCCAACTAATCTTTGACCAAGACCATACAATGGGAAAGGACAGTCTTGGTGGGAAAACTGGATATCCATGTGCAAAAAAATGAAATTGGATCTTTATCTTACAATATACACAAAAATCAACTCAAAGCTGATTAAAGACTTCAATGTTAGACCTGAAACACCAAGACTCCTAGAAAAAAACACAGGAGAAAAGCTCCATGACATTAATCTTGGCAATGATTTTTTATGTGACACCAAAAAGACCAGCAACAAAAGCAAAAATAAGTAAGTGGGACTACATGCAACTAAAATGTTTCTATGCAACAAAGAAACAAGCAACAAAATGAAAAGGCAACCTACAGAATGGGAGAAAATATTTGCAGACCATCTGTCTGACAAGATGTTAATATCCAAAATATAAAAGGAACTCACACAACTCAACAACAAAAAAACAAATAACCCCATTAAAAAAATGGGCAAGGGCCAGGCACGGTGGCTCATGCCTATAATCCCAGCACTTTGGGAGGCCAAGGAGGGCAGATCACCTGGGGTCAGGAGTTCAAAACCAGCCTGGCCAATAGAGCAAGGTGGTGGGTGCCTGTACTCCCAGCTACTTGGGAGGCTGAGGCAGGAGAATCACTTGAACCCAGGAGGCAGAGGTTGCAGTGAGCCAAGATCATGCCACTGCACCCCAGCCTGGGTGACAAAGCGAGACTCTGCCTCAAAAAAAAAAAGGATAAGGACCTTATATATCAAACATTATGTGGTACACCTTAAATATATGCAATTTTTTTTTTTCTCACACGCAGTTTTGCTCTTGTCATCCAGGCTGGAGAGTAATGGTACGATCTCACCTCACCGCAACCTCTGCCTCTCAGATTCAAGCAATTCTCCTGCCTCAGCCTCATGAGTAGCTGGGATTACAGGCATGTGCCACCACTCCTGGCTAATTTTGTATTTTTAGTAGAGACGGGGTTTCTTCATGTTGGTCAGGCTGGTCTTGAACCCCCAACCACAGGTGATCTGTCCGCCTCAGCCTCCCAAAGTGCTGGAATTATAGGCGTGAGCCACCACACCCAGCCAATATATGCAATTTTTATGTGTCAATTATACCTCAATAAACGTGGAGAGAAATACATAAATAAATTGATGTGCTCAAAGTGTGCTTTATTTGGCAAAGAACTTCAGGTGTATTTAATTATTGTGTTTTATGACCATAAAAAAAAACACGAAAAGTACTCATCTGTTGACACAAGTACACTGGGACAAGTCTGTCAGTGGAAACAGAGAAATACCAAAGATTCCACACCAGGTAGTAGGCACCATTCTGAGGACCTAGAACGCTACAGGTCATTTTGGTTTTAAAAACTTAGTCTTGCTGAAACTTTAAATTGTCGTCAAATGACTGGCAACCATCAGGAAAATATTTCTTCCACACAGTTTATTCAGAAAAGCCTGGAATGCAGCACACAATGAGAGTCAGTGGACACCTCTCCAGTGTAACCTGTTTCAAAGATCCCTCTGACTAAGTTTTAATCCTGGGCTTATTTCCACCCACCACTCAACATATTAGCAAGTCTCTCCCATGGCTCAGCCACTGGGGCTAACAACTAAAACCATTGTTTCAATTGACCTAACAAGACAATTGTCAGGTTAAATCTGCTAAATGCACACCAAGCTAAAAAATATCCATTTTTGGAGTATTTATTTTGAACTCTGAGCTACTCTCCCCTTTCATTAGCCTGACAGAGATTTACCATGCTCAAATAAGCTATCTTGAGTGCTACTAGCACTAGCCATATTAAAATTGATAAAACATCGTGAGTAGGCCGGGCGCAGTGGCTCACGCCTGTAATCCCAGCACTTTGGGAGGCTGAGGCAAGTGGATCATGAGGTCAGGAGATCGAGACCATCCTGGCTGACACGGTGAAACCCCGTCTCTACTAAAAGTACAAAAAAATTAGCCGGGCGTGGTGGCTGGTGCCTGTAGTCCCAGCTACTCGGGAGGCTGAGGCAAGAGAACGGTGTGAACCTGGGAGGCAGAGCTTGCAGTGAGCCAAGATTGCGCCACTGCACTCCAGCCTGGGCGACAGAGCGAGACTCCGTCTCAAAAAAAAAAAAAAAAAAAAAAAAAAACATCGTGAGCAAATCAGAGTTTACAAACATCGTGAGCCACCGCACCTGGCCTAGGTTGTATACACAATTCTTGCATGAGGTTACATATACAGATTCACAAGTCTAAGGCAATGAATCACTCATTTTGAGCAACTAACACTTAAGCACTATTATCAAAGGAACTTACAACATACAGTGAAAATAATTTTAGCAGGATTTGATGTCAACTAACAGGTGTATGTAGCTACTGAACAAATCCAAAGACTTCGTTGGAGCTATCAACCAATCTGAAAGATCAGTTCCAGAAAACATGCAAATGGCTTGCTAAGCAGAATACTTTTTAAAATATACTCCTGCTGGCATAGTGTTTGCATCTTATAATTTCCCTAGGACTGGTTGAGCATCAATTATTTACCAGGCTCACTGCTTGGAAGTGTCACACCTTTTTTTTGAATTCATTTTTTGATCTCCCAAAAATTGTTCACAGTAGGTTTCAACATATGCTTGATGAATTTAATCTGATTACTTATAGGGCTCTACACATTTTAATTCAATGACTTTCTAAGGCCACAGCTCTGGCTCAAATCAGAGCTGACATTCTGTGAACTGAACCCTAAAATAAGCCAGGCACCCTGCAACAGTGTGATGATGGATGGGGATGTGGTAACCCAAGGCAGATGTGGTAAGAGGCGCAGGCAACAGGAAGAAAAGATAAAACTATTACCAAAACAACCAACGCGACTGTGCGGCTCACTGGATATTGTAAACAGAACCAGAGAAGATTTTAACTTGTATTTCCAAATATTAGGTGAAAATTTAGTTTTTTAACTTAGTTTCTAGCAATATTTCCTAACTTGTTTTTTAAGTGCTTAGGATCTGTGCCTCCCACGAATCCCCAGTGAACATTATTCACTAAACTATAGCTCTTCAGGGCAGGGATAATGCCATAATTATTTCTGTGTCCCAAACACTCTGGTCAATGTGCAGAGAGGTTACGTTTGTTGAATGAATGATTAGTACCATTTATCTCCCCTTTTCTTTCTTCATTGTTTTTTCTTTTCCCTCTCATGTTGTTTCTCTGTGTATGTCTGTCTATATGCTTACCTCTTTCTCTGCATGTCTATTCATCAGTGCCACCTCTCCTTCCTTCTCCCCTCATCCTCATCCCTTCCATTACCAGCCCTATTGTTTCATTTATAGAATTGGAATCGACAGTCTCTGTTCTTAGTTAAGTAGATCATTTTTTTTTAATGTTTTTCGCTTAGGCTCCCTCAAATTATGACATAAGTAGACCATTCTAAATTTCTAAATTTCTGTTAAAACTTTTAACAATATGATCCTCAGTTTACTTTATTATTATTATTATTATTTTGAGGCAGGCTCTCACTCTGTCACACAGGCTAGAGCACAGTGGTGCAATCATGGCTCACCGCAGCCTCAATCACTGTAGTCAGTGGGCTGGGAAAGGCAGACCCACCCTTAATTCGGGTAGGCACAATCTAATCAGCTGCCAACATGGCTAGAATATAAGCAGGCAGAAAAATGTGAAAGAGAGACTGGCCTAGCCTCCCAGCCTACATGTTTCTCCTATGCTGGATGCTTCCTGCCCTCAAATATCAAACTCCAAGTTCTTCAGTTTTTGAACTCAGACTGGCTCTCCTTGCTCCCCGGCCTGTAGACAGCCTATTGTGGGACTTTGTGATTGTGTGAATTAATACTTAATAAACTCCCCTTTATCCCTTTATATATATATCACTGGTTCTATCCCTCTAGAGAACCCAGACTAATACAGACCAGGTCTCCAGGCTGGTCTCAAACTCCTGGGCTCAAGCCATCCTCCCACCTCAGCATCCCAAGTATCTGAGACCACAAGCGCACACCATCACATCCAGCTTTTTTCTTTTTTTAGTTTTTTTGTAGAGACATAGGTTTCACTATGTTGCCCATGCTGGTCTTGAACTCCTGGACTCAAGAGATCCTCCCACCTCGGCCTCCCAAAGTGCTGGGATTACAGGCTGGAGTGACCACACTCAGCCCAATTTACTATTTTTCAAGGTTGAGTCTGAAAAGAAACACAGATAGCCACCCTCGTTCTAAAAGAAAAAGGGGCTTAACAGAAGTTTATGTTAGGGAAGCATTTGAATCTGAGGGTATTGTGAAAGAGGAAAAGTTTAATCACTAGTTAGAAGAAAAAGAAAATAAACGTAAAGAATTTAAAGTTCTCCAACTTTAAGCAGAACTCCAAAAAGGTTACTAAGGGAAAACAAAAGTAAAAGTTGAAGAGTTCAACATGTACTTTTATTCCACTATCCAAATCTCCAGAATGTAGTTGAAAATGTTACATTGGACATCTTCTTTCCGTAAAGAATATTTTAAAGTCACTTATTTCTATCTTTTTTTTTTTAATGTTTAATCTCAGTGTTGCATTGTATTTCTAATCAGAAGAAAAATGACCCTTTTTCCTTTTAAGTACTTGATTGTGTGGTTGACAATCACTGAAGGTAAAGGACTTTTCAATGTCTTAGTTGTAAAGTAGCAATTTTCTTTCAACTTCCAGTTGTTTCCTAGATAACACTAACCAACTCCCAAATCACTCAGCAAAACAACAAAATCCAAGAATGCAAAGCAGTGGAAGAGAAATCTTTCATAATATTTAAACGTATCTTTCCTTCTACAAGGTATCATGCCCCTAAACACATGTTATTTCTGGTAATAAATTACTAGCAAAATCCACTTAGGAATAATATGGATGCCTACCACTTAGTTTTGTATAAAACGTAATTTTTATCAACACAGTCAACCAAAAGGTGGCTTTGACATGAGTAATCACATTGAAATACCAGATATTGAGGATAATGGAAACCTGTAAGTTTCTCTGAATTTTTTGCTCAAGGAACCACATCTCTTACAGAAGGAAATGATCATAATCCGCTTGTAATCAAACTTGTGCACTGAAGAATAAGGACCATCCTCATACCAGCTTAATGGGTGTCACGATAAGAGAATCTCATTACATTCGAGAAAAAGAGCACACAGGACCAGAAAACAGAGGGCAACTGCGGTCCCAAAGACATCAGTTAGTTGGGCTTAGACACAGAAAAACCACACGCAGCCATTCTTCCGCCTAGCATCGAGATCTGAGAGCAGCCCACAAACGTCTTAGCCAGAAAGGCTGGCGAAATGCACGCAGCACTGGCACTGGGTACACAAGTTCCCGGTCAAGAGAGAAGTGAGAAAGATCTAGGTTCTGTGAAAATAGCAAATACTGGCAGTGCGTTGTACACTGTGCACACTCTCCCTGGGCGAGAAGACCAACAAAGATGCATAAACCCACTCAACGGCGTGCACCTAACCCCTCTCCTGGCCCGAAGCACCGCAGGGCGCGCCGACGTCCAGGCTGCCGTGGAGGCCCGGTCCACGCCAAGCCAGATTCAGTCCCGGCCACCGGGCAGCAGCACAGGAGTCTCATTCCCGGCGGGAAGAGATGCCAGGACGCACCCCCAGCCGCTCACCTGCCAGGGCGTGCGGGACAGACCGCGGAGGGCGCCGGATCCGCAGCACCAACGGGCACATCGCTCACCTGGCAGAAGCACCTCTGTGCCGCTGTCTCCGGGGACTGCTGCTCTCCGTGGCCCGAGCTGAGCAGCCACACGGCGCCCAGGAGGCCAATCAGGAATCCCCAGCCGCTGTCCATTGCCGCTCCGGCAGCTCGTCGCTCCACGCCTGGGAGTCCAGTCCGCACGCTCGGTCGCTGGCCGTGCGCCCTCAGATGAAGCCCGCGCGGGCCGGCCCCGGCGGCGCCCCACCTCAGGGCAGCCTCCCAGGCCCGCCTCGGCCCTCCCGCCTCTCAGCGGTTGCCACCTAGCGACCCAGCCTGCGGACGTGCCGCGGCGCCCGCGCCGGCAGCCCGGGCCCTCGGACCGGTTCCTTCCCGGCGCGTGAAGCTGACGCACCGACCAGCTTCCCGGCTCGGCCCCGCCCGGCCCGCCGGGCCCGCGCCAGCACCCGCGCCCGCCCCCGGCTCTCTGACGCCCCCGGCCTGGAGATGCGACCCGGCACGCACAACCCCAGGCCCTGCACGGTTGTCGGGGTTCCTTCCCGTTCCCAGAGCGAGAACGAAAGCCGGAGCGGCCTGTGTTTTCCTGCGGGGCCCCGCCCCATCCCGCTCACTCCGGGCCAGTCCTTCCGTATCTCAATGCGAGGCAATCAAATCGTACGAATTACGTGTCCACCGTGTTCCCGGCGGAGTCTTAAAGCTGAAAGGGTTATTAGAGAGCATCTAGACCAGGGCCGCATATGTCATTTAATATTTTTAGTAGCCACAGCAAAAGAGGAAAAATAACAGGTACATTTTATTTTTAAAATATTTTTATTTAACCCCGAATGTGCAAATTATTATTTCAAAATATAATCAATATTCAATTTATTCATATTTCACTTTTGTGTCTTTGAAATCCAGTGTGTATTTGATGCGACCTAGAACCATTTCACAGTCAAATGTGACTGGCTAGTGCCCACTGTATTGGACAGCGAGAGTGAAAGCCACCCTCTCATATCATAGGAGGAAACAGGCCCTTCAGAGAAGTGAGGTAACGTGAGCAAGGATTGGGAGCTGGGTAGTGATAGAGCCAGGTCGTCTGATCCCGAGGCCTGATCTTTTAACATTCAGCGTTGGGACTAGTCTATCCGCTTTCCCCCACCCCCAGATAGGGTCTTCCTGGGTCACCCAGGCTCTCCTGCAATGATTCGATCGCGGCTCACTGCAGCCTCGAATTCCTGGGCTCAAGCGATCCTCCCACCTAAGCCTCCTGTGTAGCATAGACTACAGGCGTGCGCCACCACGCCGGGCTAATTTTATTTTTAGTAGAAACGAGGTTTCACCATATTGCCCAGGCTGTTCTCAAACTCCTCAAGAGCGATTCTCCGGTCTCAGCCTCCCAAAGTGCTGGGATTACTTTTTTTTTTTTTTTTTTTTTTGAGGCGGAGTCTCGCTCTGTCGCCCAGGCTGGAGTGCAGTGGCGTGATCTGGGCTCACTGTAATCTCTGCCTCCCGGGTTCAAGCGATTCTCCTGCCTGAGCTTCCCGAGTAGCTGGGATTACAGGTGTAAGCCACCACACACTCGGTTAATTTTTGTGTTTTTAGGAGAGAAGGGGTTTTGCCATGTTGGCCAGGCTGGTCTCTTAACTCCTGAGCTCAGGTGACCCACCCATCTCAGCCTCCCAAAGTGCTGGGATTACAGGCCTGAGCCACCGCACCTGGCCTTACTTTAAAAAAAAAAAAAATTTTTTTTTTATTTGAGATGGAGTCTCACTTCCTCCCCCAGGCTGAAGTGCAGTGCTGTAATCTCGGCTCACTGCAACCTCCACTTCCTGGGTTCAAGTGATTCTTATGCCTCAGCCACCCGAGTAGCTGGGATTACAGGCCTGCGCCACCATACCCAGCTAACTTTTGTGTTTTTAGTAGACATGTGGTTTCACCATGTTGGCCAGGCTGGTCTCGAACTCCTGACCTCAAGTGATCTGCCTGCCTCAGCCTCCCAAAGTGCTAGGATTACAAGTGTGAGCCACTTCACTAAGCCTAAGAAGATAGTTTCAAGGTGAAACTGGCAGCTTTCTGACATCTTGCATGCACATTAAAAGTTGAAATAGTTCAAAAGACTCAAACTCATGTATTTTACTGCAAACCCTAGACCTCTGCCTATCACTGCCAAGTAGACATGTAGTAAAAAGTCAACAACCCATGTGAAATCCTGATGGACCTGAGAAGCTCTAATTCTAGTATCTACAACATGTCTCACGTACATATTAATACAATCTCCCTCCTAACCTGAAAGCTTTTTTTTTTTTTTGAGACAGTCTTGCTCTGTCACCAGGCTGGAGTGCAGTGGCGCGATCTTGGCTCACTGCAACCTCCAGCTCCCTGGTTCAAGTGATTCTCCTGCCTCAGCCTCCTGAGGAGCTGGGACTACAGGCGCGCATCACCACCCCTAGCTAATTTGTTTGTATTTTTAGTAGAGACAGGGTTTCACCATGTTAGCCAGGATGGTCTCAACCTCCTGACCTCGTGATTCACCTGCCTTGGCCTCCCAAAGTGCTGAGATTGCAGGCGTGAGCCACCGTGCCTGGCCAAAAGCTTTTTCATATTCCTATATACAGGCCCCAGTTATCCTTTTTAGGGCCAGACCCAGGAATTAAAATTGGCATGTCAGGCCGGGCATGGTGGCTCACGCCTGACCCAGCACTTTGGGAAGCTGAGGCAGGCGGATCGCTTGAGGTCAGGAGTTCAAGACCAGCCTTACCAACATGGTAAAACCTCGTCTATACTAAAAATACAAAAAATTAGCTGGGCATGGTGGTGTGTCCCTGTAGTCTCAGCTACTCGGGAGGCTGAGGTGAGAGAATTGCTTGAACCCAGGAGGCGGAGGTTGCAGTGAGCCGAGATCGAACCATTGCACTCCAGCCTGGGTGACAGAGTGAGACTGTCTTTAAAAAATAAATCAATAAATAAAAGTAAAATTGGTATGTCAAAGAAATATCTGCACTCCCATGTTCATTTCAGCATTAGTATGTAATCTTTAATGATATTTTCTACTTCATATTTCTTCACTGAATTGTAACATCTTTAAACTTCTTGAGCAGGGATTGTGTTTCAAATGTTCCTGAGACTCCCAGAGATCCTTAACAAGGATCTTGTCTTTGTATATGTTCGTGGAATACATGAAAACCTTTCATTGGCCACAGTACTAATAAATGAAGATTAGGCCATCAAAAATGAGAAACACAATAAGAAAAGCGGAAATGAATAAAGCCTATGATTTTAGAAGGAAGCAATCTGAATATGAATCAGCTTAAATTTTACCCTAATGCAATGACCTGTAACCTAGGGGAGCTTAAAAATGGCAGTGCTCCCATGATAGAAATTATTTCCCATAAAACTCAAACTCTTTCCCAGAATAACTTTCTAGCAAACTTAGAAAAAGTATCCACATTTTTTTACTTTATTGTCTAGATAATTATAATGTTTTCTTTCAGATTTGTAAGAGATTTTAGAATAAGTAAATACAGTTTTATGTGTGTGATATGAATATCACTGAAGTGTCCCTGAGAATCTTTCAGGCCAGAAGGAAACTCCCTTTGTATGAATTTGCTTCTTCAGATACACCTGCTCAGGCAATCCTCTCACCTGTGTTAGGGCCCATGCAATCACTGATTAGTCATTCAATAACTATTTAAAGAGCACCCACAGGGTACATAGATCAACCTTTGATTTCTGAAAGCCCAGCTTCCCATTCATTACAACTCTGCTAAATAACATTAAATTTTTTAGAGATGAACAAGGTCACAAACTTGTTTTTCTGATACTAGCGATTATAACAATAACATGACTTAGATTTAATGCACACAGCATTTCCTGATGGAATTCTGATTACTGTATAAATAACAGCTACTATTTTTTTTTTTAATGACCAAAGCAGGAAATGGCTTGAGCCCAATGTCTCAAAATGGTATGTGGGGATTTCTGTGGGAAGCTTCTCAGTACCTAAACAATTTCTGTCATTGGATAGACTGGAAGGAAATAATTTGGGAAAAGAAGAAAGGCTAAGTAAAAACCTAATGGGTTTGGTGCTGATATTTTTATTAGAATCATTCCTGTCATTAATATTTACTGAATTAAGGTTGCACATGTGGTACATTACTAAATATTTGTCCCAAGGTGCTTAGAATCATCTGAAGTGGGAAGACATGCCACATAATATCTTCACCTTCTTTACCTCACATTCCTGAAAGCAAGCTGTATATAGTCACTGACTTCACTTCTCATTAACTCCTCAACTTCCCACTCACATTTTAACCCATGGTGCACTCGAACTCCTGCTGGAACTCCTCCAGCTGGAAAACTCTGGTTTCCAGCTCTACTGCCCTGAAACTCCTCTTTACATGGCCTTCCTATTGCCAAACCCAATGACCAATTTTCATGAAATCTCTGCTGCATTCCAAAAATGCTGATTCCTCTCTCCTTCAATTTGATTTCCTGCACTCCAGCCTGGACAACAAGAGCAAGAATCAGTCTCAAAAAAAAATTTTTTTTTTAATAAAGCAAATAGTATACTGCTTGACATACATAGCCCCACCATGACACAAATATTGGATAGCAATTTAACCAAAACTTACATATATTGCATGCATGGAGGATGCAAGCAGGAAAAGTGGGAGTCTGGAGTGAGGGTGCTAAATCTTTATCTTCCTAATTTGTTTAGAAGATAAATCCTAAAATGTATATATCAAGAAATAGCAGCATAAGGATATTATTTAGAAATACAAAGGTAAGTATAGTAGAAACACATTTAAAAATGAAGGGAGTGGAACTCGGGATTAGAGAAAAGTGAGACAATAGACACCTCTTTTTCAATTTAATCTTTAGTACTTTTTTAAAAAGCTCTCTTTATGTTATTACTTTATTAAAAGCACATCTCAGAAGCCTAGAAACTCTAGCTTCTTTATTTTATTTTATTATTTTATTTTATTCTTATTATTTGAGATGGAGTCTCGCTCCATCTCCCAGGCTGGAGTGCAGTGGCAAGATCTTGGTTCCAGAGACTGCAACCTCTGTCTCCCCAGTTCAAGCAATTCTCCTGCCTCAGTCTCCCGAGTAGCTGGGACTACAGGTATGTGCCACCACTTCTGGCTAATTTTTTTGTATTTTTGGTAGAGATGGGGTTTCACCATGTTGGTCAGGCTGGTCTTGAACTCCTGACCTCAAATGATCCACCTGCCTCAGCCTCCTAAAGTGCTAGGATTACAGGAATGAGCCACCATGCCTGGCCGGAACTCTAACGTCTATTCCTACCTCAGCATCTCACTGCTTAAACATAGACACATTAATTTAAGTGCACTTTCTTTGTTTTTTGTTTTGTTTTGTTTTGTTTTGAGATGGAGTTTCACTCTGTCGCCCAGGCTGGAGTGCAGTGGCGCGAACTCAGCTCACTGCAACCTCCACCTCCCAGGTTCACGCCATTCTCCTGCCTCAGCTTCCCGAGTAGCTGGAACTACAGGCGCCAGCCATCACGCCTGGCTAATTTTTTTGTATTTTTTAGTAGAGACAGGGTTTCACCGTGTTAGCCATGATGGTCTCAATCTCCTGACCTCGTGATACGCCTGCCTCGAACTCCAAAAGTTCTGGGATTACAGGCATGAGCCACCACGCCTGGCCTAATTTAAGTGCATTTTCGTAGGTATTTGGGAGTAAACAGTTGGGATGAAACATATCTAAACACTTGAGTGTTGTGGCCAGTGTGGGAGCAAAAGTAGTTGCTACTTGCCTATTTGATACCATTTCCCAATTTTTCTCTTAAAAATAAATCTGTTCCTGTTATATTTGTTATCTATCACTGTGTAACAAATTACCCCAAAACTAAATGGCTTCAAACAACAAACATTTATCGTCTCATGGTTTTTAAGGACCAGCAATTCAGTAGCAGCTGAAGTGAGTTGTGTGACTCAGTCTCTCATGGTGTTGCAATCAATACTAGGGCTGCAGTAATCTAAAGGCTTGCCTAGAGCTGGAGGATCTCTGCCAAGAACTGCTCACTCATGGCTGTTGGCAGGAGGCCTTAAGTTCCTGGATGGCTGTTCCTTGCCATGTAGGTCTCTCCATAGATCTGTTGATGTGTCCTTATGCCATGGCAGCTGGCTTCTTCCACAGGGAGTCATCCAAGGGAGACTCAAAAGGAAGGCTCAACACTTTTCGTGATCTAGTCTCCATTGTTGCACACTGTCACTTCCATTTTATTTATCAAGAGCAAGTCACTAGGGCCAAGGAAGAGGAATTATGCTCCACTTCTTGAAGTGGAAAGTGTCAAATAATTTGTGTACATATTTTAAAATGACCACACTCATCTGTGCCAGGTTATAGGAAAATAGATTGAGAAACTATCCTTACATGATTTTTGAAGGTCTACATCAATTTCATCACCGTTTGTTATGACATCACTTTTAATGACTCCAAAATAAACTAAGATATGCCTGACCTTCTTATATCTCTTCCACCCTATATGTTCTAATTTTCATTTTTTGGTCACATTTGTATTTTTCTGTTTTCACTTTATGATATTTTAAGTTCCTTGAGTACTGGTCACTTTTCTTAGTCTTTTTATAACTCTGCTTACCTATCTTAGTGCCTGATATATTCATTCATTCAATATACATGTATCTCTTTTACTTCAGACACTGTGCTAGACACTGGGGATCCAATCAGGAGAAATAAATAGTCATAGTCCTTGTTTTCCAAGGGGTTACAGTCCACTGCAGGGAAAAGACTCTAAACATTTAGTCACGTTTAAGAATATATAATTACAAGTTGAGCTACATTTTCAGATGGAGAGGAATACAGTCTTATAGGCGTGTTTAAAAAATAACGGCCAGGTGGGGTGACCTGTAATCCCAGTACTTTGGGGACGCTTAGGCAGGTGGATCACCTGAGCTCAGGAATTTAAGACCAGCCTGACCAACATGGTGAAACCTCATCTCTACCAAAAATACAAAAATTAGTTGGGTGTAGTGGCGCATACCTGTACTCCCAGCTACTCGGGAGGCTGAAGCAGGAGAATCCCTTGATCCCGGGAGGCAGAGGCTGCAGCGAGCTGAGATCGCACCACTGCACTCCAGCCTGGGCAACAGAGTGAGACTCCTGCTCAAAATAAAAAACAAACAAACAAAAAAAAAACAAAAAAGTAACAGGGCTAGTGTAGGCATGGGGAAAATAGAAGATTCATCTGAAGTTGAAATGCTGCCAGATGGGTGACAGAAAAAGAACAAGGGTTAAGGGAATATAAAATATTGATGTGATTAATGTTAAAATAACCTATCAGTATGTGCTCATAAATATTTGTTAAATTGAGCCAAACTGAACTATCTTTCTTTCTCTGCCTTGTCCTCTCTTCTTTACTTCTTGATGTCAGAGGTTACATATTTTGGTATGGATGGACTAGTTTGACCAGAGTACTTGCAACTGAGTGGGAGAAGGGACTATCCCTGCCCAATACAGCTTCTTCGTTCATTGTGTACTGCAAGAACCCAGTCATATTTAGAAAAATTGGCGGAATGTGGTGGCTCACGCCTGTAATCCCAACACTTTAGGAGACTGAGGTGGGTGGATCACGAGGTCAGAAGATCAAGACCAGCCTGACCAACATAGTGAAATCCCGTCTCTACTAAAAATACAAAAATTAGCCAGGTGTGGTGGTGCATGCCTGTAATCCCAGCTACTCAGGAGGCTGAGACAGGAGAATCACTTGAACCCGGGAGGTAGAGGTTGCAGTGAGCCGAGATCACGCCACTGTACTCCAGCCTGGCAACAAAGCAAGACTCATCTCAAAAAAAAAAAAAAGAAAGAAAAATAGAATGGAATATTCACACAATACCCATGAATACCCATGAGAATTTTTCCTAATAAATTTGAAGGCATCCTTTATGTGACTTTGGGTCATTAATTTACATAAATTTGTACTTTATTTGTATATTTAGGATATGCATATTTAAACTCAAACATTCATGGCCATTGGATAAGGTGAGACTAAACAGAATCTATTTGGAGAATTTTACTCATTTTTTTGGACAACAATTAATTGTCCCCAGGAACAATGATGGCAAGAGGTATAGCAACGAGGACCTGTACTGCAAAAATGGGAGTCATTACTACCCTTAAAATAAATATCTATTCAAAAGAACACTATTGAGTACTTACTATGCAGCAGACATTGTGTTTAGGCATATTATCCTATTTAATACCATGACCCTATTAGATAAGTGCAACTATTATGATCATTTTACAGAGATATTGAGGCAGTATGTAATTTTCCCCAAATCACAAAATCTGAAAGTTGGCCAGGCGTGGTGGCTCATGCCTGTAATCCCAGCACTTTGGAAGGCGGAGGCAGGCAGATCACTTGAGGTCAGTTCGAGACCAGCCTGGCCAATATGGTGAAACCCCATTCCTACTGAAAACACAAAAATGAGCCCGGAGTGGTGGTGGGCGCCTGTAATTCCAGCTTCTCAGGAGGGTGAGGCACGGCAATTGCTTGCACTGGGGAGGCAGAGGTTGAAGTGAGCTGAGATTGCGCCACTGCACTGCAGCCTAGGTGACAGAGCAAGACACAGTCTCAAAAACAAACAAACAAACAAACAAACAAACAAACAAAAAAACTGGCCGGGCACAGTGGCTCACACCTGTAATCCTAGCACTTCGGGAGGATGAGGAGGGTGGATCACCTGAGGTCAGGAGTTCGAGACCAGCCTAGCCAACATGACGAAAACCCGTCTCTACTAAAAATACAAAAATTAGCTGGGCGTGGTGGCGCAGGCTTGTAATCCCAGGTACTCCGGAGGCTGAGGAAGGAGAATTGCTTGAACCTGGGAGGTGGAGGTTGCAGTGAGCCGAGATCGCGCCACCGCAATCCAGCCTGTGCGGCAGGAGCGAGACTTCATCCCAAAAATAAACAAATAAATCTGAAAGTTCTATCAGACTTCAAAGTTCCTGCCTCAGCCTACTTCAGCATCTTTATCTTGTACCCAACGTCTCTACAACCCACCCCCTACTGGTCTCACTGGCCTCCTTTCTGTTCCTGGAAGTGAGCCAAGCTTTCTACCCACTCCGCCCCACCCCACTCCAGGACTTGCACTGTTTAGGTTTTCTTCAGTTGTTGTGAGGCTGGCTCCTTCTCATCTGAGACATCTGTTCTAGGTTAATTCTTCCCACCATACTTCTTACCGTGTTTTAATTCCTTCATAGTATTTGTTAAACTCTGATTTTTTTTTATTTCCCACCAAATGATAAGCAGATCTACCTTTAATACTTCATTCACTGACTGAATGGATGAATAAAACTGCCTACTTCTCCAGCACGTGGAGGTCTTGGACAGTACTGTGTTATACCAAAGGCCATCTGTGTTGTGTTGACAGGCCATCGGAACTCTTTTGAGGTATTACACATTCCCTACTTAACTTCCATCTCAGTTTATTATAGAGCCTTTTATACTTCCGGGACAGCAGTGACTTAATACTGAGGCCTCTAAGGGGAAGACCGAGATAACTGAGTCCTGCTTTACCCATCTCGGCCTGCCGGAAACGGTGTGGGTGTAGGCCTCTCTCAGTGTATGTTGGCGTTCTAGGTGAACCGAGACACAGGTGGAAGCGGAGGAGAAAGGCGGGGCCAACCGGAAGGGGCGGGTTCATGGGCGAACCCACCCCTCCAGGCCGGGTTTCGTCCCTCGCCCCGCCCCTTCCCCCGCCCGGACGGCCATGGCCATTCCCGGCATCCCCTATGAGAGACGGCTTCTCATCATGGCGGACCCTAGAGATAAGGCGCTTCAGGACTACCGCAAGAAGCTGCTTGAGCACAAGGAGATCGACGGCCGTCTTAAGGAGTGTGAGTGCACCTTTCTTTCCATGTAATCAAGTGCCTCGATTCGCTTCTGCCTCTGACAAAGTAGAAGCCTTTGGCCGAGCCCAGCAACCGAGCCTTAGAGATGACCAGGCCTCGGTGAGGGACAAGGCGCTTTGTCATCCGGCCCTGAGCTTGTGGAGCAGCACTCCTTCGGGTGTAGAAATGGACCAGTCCAGCCCAGGTGACAGAACGGCCTCGAGGTGGAAATGAAAAAGAAGTAGAGGAGGAGTGGGGAAGTGGGCCGAGGATGTTTCCCAGGTTAGGGTGCAAGGAGGGTAGTGCTGGTGGAGTCCCGGGACTCGGAGAGGGAAAGGCACTTGAGTCAAGCAAGCTCAAACAAGAGATGAGACTCAGGGAGTCGGCTTGTTCTTGGAGTCGAAAGACGGCCGCGGAGCTTTAGAGAGAAGTGTTCCAGTTGTCATAATAACCCATATCGTCTTTTGTCGTGTTTCGTGTTGTACTGTATCAGGCATACACATTTCCCTTACCTCCTTAGTGCTTAACTTTTTTTTCACTTCATTTTCATTGAAAAGCATGAGTGGTTTAATTAAATGAAGGAGGACCATAATTAAATGATTCTTTGGAGAACTGCATTTGTTGACTTTATTTAGGGTAGAATATCAGAGAATAACCAAGTGGGTAGGTGAAGAGGTGAGGAAGGGTCTGATTATCATTCGGATTTGTAGTCGCAAATCCTAAGTGTCAGGGTGTCAGTATCTGTTAAGAATATAACGTAAGATGTGCTTAAACAAGTATTGCCGATCAAGAAAATAAAAATAGGGTGCTTTCTCTGTAACATTTTGTTGTTATACATGCCACCTACTCATTACAAACAGCATTATGTCTTGTATGATTTGAAATAGTGGATGTGAAACTTAGGTAAAGTGAAATAGACTTATGTAAACAGTAAAATGAGAAGTAGCCACTTAAACACACTAAGATTACTGTTCAATTAAAAATGTTCAAATTGTATTATTTCAGTAAGGGAACAATTAAAAGAACTTACCAAGCAGTACGAAAAGTCTGAGAATGATCTGAAGGCCCTACAAAGCGTCGGGCAGGTAGGTAATGGAGTTTGGGGAATAGGGGTCATGGTAATTTGCTTTTTTATTTAGCTGTTGCCAAAAAGTAATGCTTTTTATTTTCTTCCTTAGATTGTGGGTGAAGTGCTTAAACAGTTAACTGAAGAAAAATGTGAGTGAATTAGCTCATTAATTAGTAAAGAAATAGCCCACCTCTCTCTAACTTTTGAAATGCTTATTATTTTAATGACAATAATGCAGAGAGATAGTATTTTTGCATAGACTTAAGTTTTCCTTCAACTAATGTCTTCTTGAAGGACAGAAATACAACTAAACCCTCTATCAACGTGGATATGTATTTTTTTACTTTCTATTTTTCAATTAGTTCTTTTATGTTTTTTCTTCTAGTCATTGTTAAAGCTACCAATGGACCAAGATATGTTGTGGGTTGTCGTCGACAGGTAATACTTTATATTTGTATAGGGCCTGATGATTGACAAAAGTAGTTTCATGTAAGGTATTGTCTCTAATTCTTGAGGCAAGCAGGTCGGGCATTTACTCCCATAACTCACAAGGATGATTTGTTCAGACATAGCTAGTTATTAACAAAGCCTGAATTCAAACCATGGGCTTTGACTCCTAGCATTCCGTACTTGCTACCGTATTACATTGTCTCAGTCAGATCTATTAATAGCCACTTAGAAATAAAAGTATTTTAGAACTGGAAAATAGACATTTTAATGTCATTTTTAAAGAGGACTTACAAGTGTTAGATACCACCAGTTATCTGTGTTTATATTTAGACATTCAGAACTGTTACTTATGGACTGTACCATGGCCTAGGTTAATTTTGTGTGAGGTCATTTAGATTAGGGTAGGGCAAGTCGAAATAATTCTCAATTTTATTTTATAGTTATCAACGATGCCAACAAATGACCTCAAGTCATTCAGTAGTGTCTAAAATCAATTTATGTACTATTCTTTAGAAAGTGTCCTTAGATAGAGAATTCTTTTAAATTCATTGGAAGAGCTTTCTCTGTTTAATTGTCATTTCAGGTTCAGGTTTTAAAACGTTCACAGAACATGGCTGTAAGGGATAATTTAATCCAGAAACTAAATCTCATATTAGGATTTTGCCTAGTATAGAAGTGGTTGACATTTTCTAAGTCAAAATATTAGATACCTAAACTAACAAGGGGTTTTTATGTCCCTTTCAGGGCTCTGTGGATGCCAAAAGTTGGCATTTCTAAGATATTTCAGGTTGCATGAGGGCAAGACTATATTTGAAAACTAGAAACATTAGAAAAGCCAAAGTATATATAAGTTGAGTATCCCTTATCCAGAATACTTGAGCCAGAAATATGCTTTAGATTTTGGCCTTTTTTTCTTCAGATTTTAGAATATTTACATTATACTCATAGAGCATCCTTAATTTAAAAAATCAAAAATTCAGCATGCTCCAATGAGCATTTTGTTTGAGCATCATGTCAGCATTCAAACAATTTCACATGTGGAGCATTTTGGATTTTCAGATTAAGAATACTCAGCCTGTATTCCCTATAGATGTAAACATTGAAATAGCTTCATATTGATCTGTCCTCTTCTTTTTTCAAGTAACCTCACTTCTTAGCCGTTTTTCTTTCCTTAATTGTTATATTAATCCTAGTGTTTTGCCCATCTTCCTAAATTTGAGCTCTTTGTAAAATCCTGTGACAAGTGGTAATTTATATGATCCTGAAATTGTATTGGCATGCAATTTTTTAAACTATTAAAAGGTAACTTGGCCAGGCGCGATGGCTCACGCCTGTAATCCCAGCACTTTGGGACGCTGAGGTGGGTGAATCACGAGGTCAGGAGATTGAGACCATCCTGGATAGCACGATGAAACCCCGGCTCTACTAAAAAACAGACAAAAAAATTAGCCAGGCATGGTGGTGGGCACCTGTGGTCCCAGCTACTCGGGAGGCTGAGGCAGGAAAATGACTTGAACCTGGGAGGCAGAGCTGGCAGTGAGCCTAGATCACGCCACTGCACTCCAGCCTGGGAGACGGTGAGACTCCGTCTCAAAAAAAGAAAAAAACAAAAGTAACTTGGGCCAGATGGGGTGGCTCATGCCTGTAATCCCAGCACTTTGAGTAGCCGAGGTGGGCAGATCATGAGGTCAGGAGTTCAAGACCAGCCTGACCAACATGGTTCAACACCATCTTTACTAAAAATACAAAAAAAAATTAGCCAGGCGTGGTGGCACACATCTGTAATCCCAGCTACTCAGGAGGCTGAGGCAGGAGACTCGCCTAAACCCAGGAGGCAGAAGTTGCAGTGAACCAAGATGGCACCACTGCACTCCAGCCTGGGCGAGAGAGACTCCGTCTCAAAAAAAAAAAAAAAAACAAGAGGAACTTCATCTTTGAAAAGTAACAACATCCTGAGTGTGAGGTGGATCTATTAAATTCTATCTAATTTTAGCCAGATATGCCAAGAAATTATTTAGTATGATTGAACCTAATGTGTAATGTGCTCAGCATGTGCCTGTCATGTAGCAAAGGCATGAATGATGGTTGCGGGGTTTTGGGACTTTAATTTTAAAGCATTTTAATAAAAATCTCTAAGGGGAAACTGCATTTTTCCCTTTTCTCATGAGCATTTAACACACATTCTTCCCAGAAGCTGTACATTTCAAAATAAATCTGATGAGCACACCTTTAAAATGCTTCCCTTTCCTCTCCCTAAAATGTTCACTAAGGGATTTTTCTATAAATGCTTTGGTAGCAATTCCCAAAGTCACTGTACCATTGCCACCTCAAGCTTTGCATATTAGTCATTTCACATTTTACACTGAGATTACACAAAGGGGCATTCTTTTAAGGGGCAGGCGGAAATCACTTTAAATTACTTATTTTATAAGCCATTTTGTTAGCATGGAGTTTATAGTCTAATATTTGTGTTCTCTCTGAAGGGTAAAAATGAGTATTTGACTTCTAAATATTAAACTCTTGGTAGGGTGTTATTCCTTTCTGAAGTGTTTATGTAATATCTTTTGTTTTACAAAACTAGCTTGACAAAAGTAAGCTGAAGCCAGGAACAAGAGTTGCTTTGGATATGACTACACTAACTATCATGAGGTGGGTTTCTTATTCTATTGAGTTTACCTTTTATTTTCACAAAGGGTGGTTTTTGTCTGAGATATATGCTTCTTGAGATCACTGAATATTTTGGCACTTTTTACCTTTTACTAGTTTCTAATTAAGCACATCTTTTTGAGATCAGCTGGAGGTGTTTGTATGAGCAAGTTATCTGTATGCTATCTGTAGGCTGAGAGAAAATACATCTTCCAAAATAAAAATACTTACCTTTTCATTCTAGATATTTGCCAAGAGAGGTGGATCCATTGGTTTATAACATGTCTCATGAGGACCCTGGGAATGTTTCTTATTCTGAGATTGGAGGGCTATCAGAACAGATCCGGGAATTAAGAGAGGTTGGTACTGTGTGCTTTGTTCTCTGAGCTTAGCTAATAAATACTAGTAGGTTTAGGATTCTTCACAGGAGAAACAGGATGAAAAAGCACTTTTTGTCTAAATTATCTAAATGGTAGTTAAGAATATTATGCATTTACTATTCTTGCTAAGAAGAATAACACTGAATTTCTAGCTGTGAAAATTAGTTTTTTTTATTTGGAGATAAATTGGTTTTAGAAAAATCCTGCTCTTTTTGTGGCAAAGGAACGGAGAAAAAGCTAAGAATAATTGATGTAGTCTGATGTCCTGTGGTTTTGATTATCATAATCAGTTACTTGGGATAATGTGTGCAATGAGTTTTTTCCATAACCTCATTAATGCTAGCTTCCCACGCTTACTGAAGGGTAGGATACCTATTCCTTAAATATTTTATTTTGTTAAAGCTGTTTGCTGCCATTCAAGAAAACCACTGGCTTTAGAATTGTCTTAAATCTTTTAAGCTTTTAGGTGAAGAATCAAATCAAGATTGCCTTACTTCGTAGCACAGACAGCTTCTTAACTGTTATCTGTAAAGCAAATTACATTGTCCTATGGATTTCATCCTAAATTAGGCTGTGAATATTTAGGAGTTAATGGGAGTAATTGGAAAGTCTTACACAATCTGATTTAAGCCTTAAGCCAGTTTTCATACTTCAGTACATTAACTTTTTTGGAACACTTATTAAAAATAAAGATTACTAGGCCCTCTGAGTGGTTTTGATGGACTAGATTGGGAGTAGGCACAGGAATTAGCATTCCAGGTAATTATGAAACCCAATTTTTCTTTGACAATACTTGAAGAAACACTGGTCTAAGTGTAAAAAAAAAAAAAGGCAGTTCTCACCTGTATTTAATGAAAGGGCAACAGAGGAAGAACAAGTGCTTCATAGAACGGTGAAAACTTACTTTCAACAGTGATTTGCTGCATTAGCCATAGGAGCAGAAAGAATCCCATGTGTACATGCGGTATCCTTTACTGTCTGCAGATACTTTGCACTTTAGAGTATTGATTTCTCTCACTTCTGGCTTTTCCCAGTCACACTTTATGCACATATGGACACAACTTTTTTTTTTGTTTTGAGACAAGGTCTCTTTCTTTTGCCCACGCTGGAATGCAATGGTGCAATCTCAGCTCACTACAACCTCTACTTCCCAGGCTGAAGTCATCCTCTCACCTCACCCTCCCAAGTAGCTAAGGCATGTGCCACCACACTTGACTAATTTTTTTATTTTTGTAGAGATGGGGTTTCACCATGTTGTCCAGGCTGTTCTTGAACTCCTTAACTCAAGCCATCCTCCAGCCTTGGCCTCCCAAAGTGTTGGGATTTACAGGCGTGATTCACCACACCTAGCCCAACACAACTATTCAATAGAAATTTCTCTCTCGGTTGGTTGTGGTGGCTCAGGCCTATTAAATCCCAGCACGTTGGGAGGCCAAGGTGGGTGGATCATCTGAGGTCAGGAGTTCAAGACAAGCCTGCCAATAAGGTGAAACCTCATCTCTCCTAAAAATATAAAAATTAGCCAGGTGTGGTGGTAGGTGCCTGTAGTCCCAGCTACTCAGGAGGCTGAGACGGGAGAATCTCTTGTACCTGGGAGGCAGAGGTTGCAATGAGCAAAGATCACACCATTGCACTCCAGCCTAGGCAATAGACTCCGTCTCAAAAAAAAAAAAAAAAGGAATTTCTCTCTCAAGTTACTGGTACTATAAGTAATTTAAATTGGACTTTCAGATCCTCAATATCCCTCAATATCTCTAGTCTCCATTTTTCTTCCTTGAATCAATCTTGAGAGCAGAACATACTGTTCTTTTAAAGCTGCTGTGGGAAAATGCCAACAGATAAAAATTTTATATACCTTTTCTCTTGGTATGTTATCAAATCCATCCCCCATTTTAGAATTATTTTGTGTTGTATTTTCAAATGCAAACTAGTATAGATCTTTTGAGTTGGGTTTTCTGTTTATATGTTCTTTTGACTTAACTGATTTTTTTGTAGTCTAATTTTTAATTGAGATATAATTTACATTAAAAAAATGTAGATTCTTAAGTGTACATTTCAAATATGTTTGGACAAGTAATATATCTGCGTAACCATCACCCCAATCAAGTGTGTGGTTTATTTAAAAAACATTATTTAAATTTTTTTAGATTTAAGATATCTTAAATCTACCTAAAGCAAAACCTCTTAATATAAATGGTTTTACCTAGCATGGAAGTCTAGGTCTGTTATGAATTATGATGTGTACACCTAACTAAGGTGATATTTGACTTAAAGTATTTGAAAGTACATTAAAAATCTTGACTAACTTTTTAAGAAACATTTAACTTCCTTTCTAGGTCATAGAATTACCTCTTACAAACCCAGAGTTATTTCAGCGTGTAGGAATAATACCTCCAAAAGGCTGTTTGTTATATGGACCACCAGGTTGGTATTGAATTATTTCTACTCCACCAATAAGATAAATGAATTAAGGAATAAAAAAATGAAAATTTTTTTTATTTTTATTTTTTTTTGAGACAGGGTCTCTCTATTGTCCAGGCTTTAGTGCAGTGGCACAATCTTGGCTAACTGCAACCTCTGCCTTCCGGGCTCAAGTGATTCTCCCACCTCAGTCTCCCGAGTAGCTGAAACTGCAGGCATGCATCACCATGCCTGGTTAATTTTTGTATGTTTTGCAGAGAAGCAATTTTGCCATGTTGCTCGGGCCGTCTCAAACTCCTGGACTCAAGCAATCTGCCCACCTTGGCCTCCCAAAGTGTTGGGATTACAGGCATGAACCACTGCGCGTGGCCATAAGATGGAAATTTGATGTGGGTAGTTCCAACTTCTACTCTGTTCAGAGTGAGAATGAGAGAATATTTATGTTTACTGTTCTTTCAGGCATGCTTAGTGCATTTGTGCCTCACAGTATATTTATCTTAACAGGCCATGTGATTCTAGTTTAATAGTCCTCAAATTGTGGTTCACAGATCTAGAGGTGCTTTCATGGAATCTGTAAGGTCAAAACTACTCTATAATACTAAAATGTTAAGCCAGGCACAGTGGCTCACACCTGTAATCCCTGCACTTTGGGAGGCCGAGGTGGGCGTATCACTGGAGGTCAGGAGTTCGAGACCAGCCTGGCCAACCAACATGATGAAACCCTGTCTCTACTAAAAATACAAAAATTAGCCAGGCGTGGTGGCGCACACCTGTAATCCCAGTTACTCAGGAAGCTGAGGCAGGAGAATTGCTTGAACCTGGGAGGCAGAGGTTGCAGTGAACCGAGATCGCGTTCCAGCCTGGCTGACAGAGTGAGACTCCTCAAAAAAAAAAAAAAAAAAAAAAATTTTTTTTTTTTTTATATAAGAGAAATGTACCTATAGCATACTGCTTGACATACATAGCCCCACAATGACACAAAACAAAAAACTAAAATGTTGTTTGGCTCTTCCACTGTGCTGACATTTGTGCTGATGGTGTTAAGAGCAACATGGGTAAAATTAAATTACTTGCACTGTAGTGTGAATCAGCGTTAGTGGCACGAAACAGTGCTAGTTAGTAACCATTGTGTTCTTCACTGCCACATAGTTGCTGTGTAAAAAAAAAAGTCAGTTTCACTTTAAAGTCCTTGGTGAAACAGTAAAAATTATTAATTTTATTAAATCTTCATCTTTGTGTAATATTTTGTGTTCTTTGTGATGAAATGGAAAATACATATAAAGTATTTCTGCTGCATATTGAATAAGATAGTTGTCTTTAAGAAAAGCACTTGCACAGTTATTTAAGTTGCCAGCTGAATTCGTTGCTTTTTATGCAATAGTATTTTTGCTTGCATGGACCATTTACAAACATGCTGTGGTTATCAGACTGGTTACTGGTTATTAGTTATTGATTACTCAAGACTGGTTTTTGGTTATTTGCCTCACATTTTTTCCAAAGCGAACAAATTGAGCCTGTCATGTTAAACAACTGACACCATCTGTTGCCAGTGATAAAATTTGAATTGTCAGGTGAAAATTAGAATTTTTAAAAACATATATCTGGCACTATGTGGTTGACAGCTTTTTCTTTTTTTTGTTTTCTTTCTCCTTTTTAAATTTTTTTAGATAAGGTCTTACTCTGTTGCACGGGCTGGAGTGCAGTGGTGTGATCATCTTGGCTCACTGCAACTTCTACCTCTTGGGCTCAGGTGATTCTCCCACCTCAGCCTCCTGAGTAGCTGGGACTACAGGTGTGTGCCACCATGCCAGGCTAATTTTTGTGTTTTTAGTAGAGGCAGGTTTTTGCCATGTTGCCCAGGCTGGTCTTGAATTCCTGGGCTCAAGCAACCCACCCACCTCAGCCTCCCAAAGTGCTGGGATTATAGACATGAGCCACATTGCCCAGCCACGGCAGCCTTGTAATATATTAATACTTAAAGACTTTTCTGATCAGATAAGTCGTGAGAATAACAAAAATTTTTTATATTGTGTAATGAAAAATGTCAACGTTTGGAAGATTTCCATAACTCAACCAGTAGTTTCCAAATAATCAATGCTTGATGTTAAAATATGCATAAGTAAAAGATCCAGTCAGTGTACAGGATAGACCAACGTATTTTAATGTAACAGCAGTTTCTGTCATAGTCCATGTTGTAAGTAGATAGCTATTATAAAAAAGACAAAAGATAACAAGTGTTTGCAGCAAGTGGAGAAAAAAGGAAGAACCCTTGTACACTATTGATGGGAATGTAAATTAGCACAGCCATTTTTGAAAACATGGAGGTTCCTCAAAAAACTAAAAATAGAATTACCGTATGATTCAGCAATCCCACTTCTGGGTTTATATCTAAAGGAATTGAAATCAGTCTGTCAGAGATAGCTGCCCTCCCATGATTATTTCACAATAGCCAAGATACAGAAACGGCCTAAAAATTGCCCATCAATGGATGAATGGATAAAGAAAATGTGGTGGCCAGGTGTGGTGGCTCACGCCTGTAATCCCAGCACTTTGGGAGGCTGAGGCAGGTGGATCACCTGAGGTCAGGAGTTTGAGACCAGCCTGACCAACATGGAGAAACCCCGTCTCTGCTGAAAATACAAAATTAGCTGGGTGTGGTAGTTCATGCCTGTAATCCCAGCTACTCGGGAGGCGGAGGCAGGAGAATCACTTGAACCTGCGAGGCGGAGGTTGCGGTGAGCCAAGGTCGTACTATTGCACTCCAGCCTGGGCAACAAGAGTAAAACTCTGTCTCAAAAAAACAGAAAAAGAAATGTAAATATACACATTGGAATACTATTCAGCCTTTAAGAAGGAAACCCTGTCATTTGTGACAATATGGATGAATCTAGAGGATGTTATACTAAGTGAAATAAGCCAGACACAGAAAGACAGTTACCACATAATCTCATTTTCATGTGTTAAAAATTGAACTCATAGAAACCAAGAGTAGAATGGTCGTTACTAGAAGTTGTGGTGGTGTATGGGGATGGGGAGATGTTCGTCAAAGGATATAAAGTTCACTTAGGAGGAATAAGTTCTAGGTGATTTATTGCATAGCATGGTGACTATAACAACATATTAGCTATTTCAAAATTGCTAAAAGTAGATTTTAAATGTTCTAACCACAAAGTAATGATAAGCATGTGAGGTGATGGATATGTGGATTCGCCTGATTTAATCATTCTTCAATATATACATATATCATAATTTAACCCATAAATATACAATTTATTTGTCAATTTAAAATTGATTTTAAAAAATTATATTTTAATTACAATTTTAATGTTGAGAGCAAAAGTACTTTGGAATTTTTTTTCTATTTGAGACCAGGTCTTACTCTGTCACCCAGGCTGGCATGCAGTGGCGAGATTATTGGCTCACGCAACCTCCACCTCCCAGATTCAAGCGATTCTCCTGCCTCAGCCTCCCCAGTAGGTGGAACTACAGGCACGTGCCACCACACCCAGCTAATTTTTTGCATTTTTAGTAGAGACGGGGTTTCGCTGTGTTTCAATCTCCTGACCTTGTGGTCCACCCGCCTCAGCTTCCCAAAGTGCTGGGATTATAGGTGTGAGCCACCACACCCGGCCAAGTACTTTGGAATTTTAAATGACAATTCTATTTAGGATTTAGCTTTCATTTTGGAAAATTTACTTGCCAAACGATTATATTCTTTTTTTTTTTTTTTTTTGAGACGGAGTCTCGCTCTGTTCCCCAGGCTGGAGTGCAGTGGCCGGATCTCAGCTCACTGCAAGCTCCGCCTCCCAGGTTTACGCCATTCTCCTGCCTCAGCCTCCCGAGTAGCTGGGACTACAGGCGCCCACCACCTCGCCCGGCTAGTTTTTTGTATTTTTTAGTAGAGACGGGGTTTCACAGTGTTAGCCAGGATGGTCTCGATCTCCTGACCTCGTGATCCGCCCGTCTCAGCCTCCCAAAGTGCTGGGATTACAGGCTTGAGCCACCGCGCCCGGCCCAAACGATTATATTCTTAAAAGGATTTTAAAAATTTGTTTCACGTAGGCCAAGTGCGGTGGCTTCTGTCTGTAAGCCCAGCACTTTGGGAGGCCGAGGTGGCAGTATCACTTGAGCCCAGGAGTTCAAGAGCAGCCTGGGCAACACACAGAGACCCCGTCTCTGAAAAACAAACAGACAAACAAAAAACTTAGCTGTGCGTGATGGCACGTGCCTGTGATCCCAGCTACTTGGGAGGCTGAGGTGGGAAAATCGCTTGGGCCTGGGAGGTCAAGGTTGCAGTGATCTGTGATCTCGTCACACTCCAGCCTAGGTGACAGAGTGATTGCCTGTCTCAAAACAAATTTTTTCTACCTTACCATCTAATTAAGACTTCTTTTGGTCATTCTTAGGTACGGGAAAAACACTTTTGGCACGAGCTGTTGCTAGCCAGCTGGACTGCAATTTCTTAAAGGTAAAGGGAAGATTATTTTGTACTTAATTGAAATTTAATTTTACTTGAATTATCTTATATTTACCTTCCTGTTTTTCCTTTAATCAGGTTGTATCTAGTTCTATTGTAGACAAGTACATTGGTGAAAGTGCTCGTTTGATCAGAGAAATGTTTAATTATGCCAGAGACCATCAACCATGCATTATTTTTATGGATGAAATAGATGCTATTGGTAAGAATAACACCCTTGTTGAAAGTTTTAGGACATTTTTTTAAATGTAAAAGAACGGCCGCACGCCGTGGCTCACGCCTGTGATCCCAACACTTTGGGAGGCCGAGGCGGGCGGATCACGAGGTCAGGAGATCGAGACCATCCTGGCTAACATGGTGAAACCCCATCTCTACTAAAAATACAAAAAATTAGCTGGACGTGGTGGTGTGCACCTGTGGTCCCAGCTACTCGGAGGCTGAGGCAGGAGAATGGCGTGAACCTGGGAGGCGGAGCTTGCAGTGAGCCAAGATGGCGCCACTGTACTCCAGCCTGGGTGACAAAGTGAGACTCCGTCTCAAAAAAATAAAATAAAATAAAAAAATAAAAAATAAATAAATGTAAAAGAACCTTCCCCCCCCCCCCCCTTAATCTGTAATTGTGATTTGTAAGAAGTAGATACCAGAATGAATTAGATGTTATTTTAACCGGTTTTAATAACCTTTCACGGCCGGGAGTGGTGGCTCATGCCTGTAATCCCAGCACTTTGGGAGGCCGAGGTGGACAGATCACGAGGTCAGGAGATTGAGACCATACTGGCCAACATGGTAAAACCCTGTCTCTACTAAAAATACAAAAATTAGTTGGATGTGGTGGCACGTGCCTGTAATCCCAACTACTGAGGAGGCTGAGGCACGAGAATCGCTTGAACCCAGGAGGTGTAGGTTGCAGTGAGCTAAGATCATGCCACTGCACTGCAGCCTGGCGACAGAGCGAAAATCCGTCTCAATAAATAAATAAATAAAACTTTCACTTTAACAAAATGAGAAATGTTACACCAAAATCCAGTCTAACTTTGTCAGCATAATTCTTACTCTTTAGTTTTCATCTTAATGTTTTAAGCACAGACTGTTCTGTTTTCTTAAATGATAGTTATAGAGGAAAAGAGTAATGCATATAAATTTCCAAATCTACTATTTTAGGTGGTCGTCGGTTTTCTGAGGGTACTTCAGCTGACAGAGAGATTCAGAGAACGTTAATGGAGGTAATATTTGGTAAAGGGGGTTTATAAAGAAACCAATGTTTATTAAATGAAGAACTGAACATTGCATATTTGATAGTCAAAATATATAGAACATTTTAAATGAAATATAAAATTTGAAAATATTGTCAGGAACGAACATGTTTCTCACAAACTCTAAGAAAATGACTACTAGAAAATAAGGCTATCTGCCAAATTCCATTTGGTATATACCTGTACTATTCTGTGTGTTTTTGAGCAGATCAGTCATTCATATATTTAAATTCTTATGAATGTGATCTTGTGGTAGTTTTATGAAGACATTTTATGTAATGGTCATATTAAGACCGTTGGCAATAAATGAGCTATAATTATGTATGCAGCTGCTCTAAAAATTATTTTTTCTCTCAGTTTATTGCTGAGACTGAGGCAATTAAAATAGTTTTGATAATTGAAGAGGATAGTTGACACAATGAAAGAATGCACATAAAGCTTTCCCCCAGTTTTACCTTTCCCCACTCCAAATTCTGTGAAAATGATAGCAAGACTCCAAATACATTTGCCACTTCAAATAGAAACTAGGTAGCATGGGAAATGCAGTGTCAAATTCTTTCTTCTTAGGAGTATTTGAAAAATCTCTTTTCATAAATTATACAGATCTGCTCAGAAGATACGTAGTATTTGGAAATTATAAAATATCTTAGAAACCTTAAATTGAGATATTTTTAAATGACACAAATACTAATTTTATTCAAGTAACTAATATATCATCAACTAACACATTGTCAGACTTGCTATATTTTAGAGTTAAATGCAGTAAGGTTTTTCATTTATTCAAGAAAACTTTAGAAATTGAGACAATATTTTTTATGTCTTTCAATATTTCTGTGTACAGAATTATTTGAAAAAATAGACCAGACATGGTGACTTCTGCCTGTAATCCCAGCACTTTGGGAGGCCCAGATGGGCAGATCATGAGGTCTGGGCATCGAGACCAGCCTGGCCAATGTAGTGTCTCTACTAAAGATACAAAAATTAGCCGGGTGTGGTGGCACGTGCCTGTAATCCCAGTTATTCAGGAGGCTGAGGCAGGAGAATTGCTTGAACCAGGAGGTGGAGGTTGCAGTGAGCTGAGATCGCCCCATGGCATTCCAGCCTGGGCAACAGAGCAAGAATCTGTCTCAAAAAAAAAAAAAAAAAACAGTCCCTCAGCTACTCAGGAGGTTGAGGTGGGAGGACTGGTTGAGCCCAGGAGGCGGAGGTTGCAGTGAGCGATAATCAGGCCACTGTACTCCAGCCTGGGTGACAGAGTGAAACTCTGTCTCAAAAAAAAAAAAATTATGGATTTACTGTCAAATTTGTAGAAAAATCTTTGTATCCAGTTATCCTAATATAAATGTTATGTCTGACATATAAGCACTTTATATATTAGATTTTATTATTAGCTTTTATTTAAAAAAAAATAAAATTTTGGACTTTGGAAATTAGATCCACATAGTTTAATTTCATAATTCTTGACATGATGGAAGCCTTCAGATTTATTAAAACTACCTGGTAGCTATAGAAAGATACATAGCTATTAAAAGGCACATAAGCTAGTTTAGAACTTTGAGGCTGGAAAGTATATCCCTTTATATAATAGAGAGAAAATTAGAATTCTGTTAAATGACCATTCTGAAGATAGAACATATCTATCTGTAGACAATACATTTCATGGCATTAGATATATAAAAGGTGCATGCTATTTTTTTAATGGTTAGAATGTTTGTAAAATCTGATTCTTAATATTCTTAGTTACTGAATCAAATGGATGGATTTGATACTCTGCATAGAGTTAAAATGATCATGGCTACAAACAGACCAGATACACTGGATCCTGCTTTGCTGCGTCCAGGAAGATTAGATAGAAAAATACGTGAGTTAAGGTTCTTCACCTACTATCCATTTCCCTTTGTGCCCATTTGTTTTTCTGTGCTTTCTGTGCTTCAGTTCACCTTCCACTGTATTTTATAAAAGATAAAACTGGACTATAAAATAATTTTTTATTTTCAGATATTGATTTGCCAAATGAACAAGCAAGGTTAGACATACTGAAAATCCACGCAGGTCCCATTACAAAGCATGGTGAAATAGGTAAGGAAGTCATCTATTTTATATGTATTTACATTTGGTAAATGAAGAAAAATACTGTTAGAAATTACTGATAGTTTCCTAAATCTGGTTTTAAATTCAGCAAATAGTTATTGAGCATCTACTGTATGCTGGGAACCATTGTAAGTGTTTTGTAAGGGCTAACGATATATCAAGGAACAAAACAGACAAATCTGCCATTAGAGAACTTACATTTTTGTTAGGAAAAAACAGATAAAGTTAGTAAAACAAAGTATAATAGATGATGATAAGTGCTATGGAGAAAAATAAAGCAAGAAAGTGGGGGGTGGGCATGGTGGCTCACTCCTGTAATCCTAATGCTTTGGGAGGCCGAGGCAGAAGGATCACTTGAGGCCAGGAGTTTGAGGCTGCAGGGAGCTATGATCATGTGCTCCAGTTTGGCAAGACCCTGTTTCAGGGGGAGAAGAAAAGAAAAGGGGGATAGGAAATTAGGGAAGTGCCAGGAGCAGGCATGAGGATATACATTTTTAAACGACAGGGAGGATTAGCATAGGGAAGGACTGACCAAGAAGGTCATTTTTTAGAGATAGGGTCTCACTCTTGCCCAGGCTGGAGTGCAGTGGTGTGATCCCAGCTCACTGCAACTTCTGCCTCCTAAGCTCAAATGATCCTCACACCTCAGCCTCCTGATTAGCTGGGACTGCAGGCACATACCACCAACCCTGGCTTGTTTTTTTGTAGGGAAGGGGTTTCACCATGTTGCCCAGGCTGATCTTGAACTACTGGGCTCAAGCAATCTGCCCATCTCGGCCACCCAAAGTTCTGGGATAACAGGCATGTGTGTCTGTACCCGGCCTGGTTTCTTTGGTTTGGTTTTTTTGTTGTTTTGTTTTAAATTTATTCCTGTTAAATGCTGACAATAGGTCAGATAAAGAGTTCTCAGAGTAGACCTTTGGATTTAACTATGTGGAGGTAATTGGTAATCTTGTCAAAAGTAGCTTCTTGGGAGTGGTGGAGAAGCCTATTTCAGATGGGTTTCAGAGAGATTGAGAAGAGAGGCATTGAGTTTACACATTTCTTTTAAGAGTTCCACAGAGGGGACAGAAGAAGTAGAAGGGGAATGCTGATGAGGATTGGCAGAGTTTTCTTTAAGATGGAAGAGTTTACAACCCCCTCTTTTCTTTCTTTTTTTTTTTTTTTGAGACGGAGTCTTGCTCTGTCGCCCGGGCTGCAAGCTCCGCCTCCCGGGTTTATGCCATTCTCCTGCCTCAGCCTCCCGAGTAGCTGGGACTACAGGCGTCCGCCACCTCGCCCGGCTAGTTTTTTGTATTTTTAGTAGAGACGGGGTTTCACTGGGTTAGCCAGGATGGTCTCGATCTCCTGACCTCGTGATCCGTTTTTTTTTAAATAATGCTGCTGGGAATGACCTAGGAGAAAGAGAAATTGGCAATGTTCTTTCCTTGAAGGCGGATTGGCCCTATATATATGTGTACTTTTATGAGACTGGAGGAAAGGCAGAGTACATAGATGCTTATGAGGACAGGTTCTTAGATAGTGCAGAAACTTGTAGAAGTGTTTTTTTCTGAATGCTTCTGTTTTCTCAGTGAAGTAGAATGCACATTCAGAATGAAGATAGGGAAGTATTAGAGATTTGAGGACAGAGGAGAAGGTATAAAGTCATTACCTATGGAAGTGAGGGATTGGACTAGGGTACAGGCCAGTAAAACATGGCTTGTGAGCCAAATTCTGCCTGCCCTGTGTTTTTGGAAACAAAGTTTTGTTGTAACCCAAGCATGCTCATTTATCTGTTGTCTATGGCTGCTTTCCTACTAGAATAGCTGAGTTGAATAGTTACAACAGAAACCATATGGACTGCAAAGCATACAGTATTTACTCTCTGGCCCTTTACATAAAAAGTTTGCTGACCTCCAAACTAGGGAAATCTAGTATAATTTCCAGGTAGCCTTAAAAACTCTTTAGAAGTTAATGGTCTGAAATAATGACAAATAGCTGATTGTTGCCTTTCACTATCTTCGTTGCTCCTGTTAGAGAGTTTTGAACTGGAAAGACTGAACTGAACAAAGGATGTCAATGTGTAGGTTTCTTCCACAAATACTGAACTCTTGCTAGATGCCAGATATTGTGCTAGCCTTGGGAATTCTTGCTCTCAGGAAGTTTACAATGAACTTAAACCTGATTAAAGACAAATCATGAATATCTGTATGATTTCAAATAGAGAACGACATGCCCTATATTGCCTGACCAAAGAGTGCATCATCAAAGTTATTCAAACTGTAGTCGCCTGTGCTGTCTTATTTCTCTTCCTATTCTGTATCAGATCCATTGCTGCTACCCCAATCCTATAGCTCTTCGATTCATGTCTGTTATGTGGGTGGGTGGAGAACTCACTTTATTATTGCTACCATAGATCTGATACTTCACCACTTGAATCTTGCACAGAAACCAGAGAAGCTAGCTAATGCCTGCAGTAGCATTCAAAAATTCCGTGTGATACAATGATGTCTGATTACATTTCAGTTTTGCTATACTTTATATTTGGCTTGTATGATTAAACAAAGTAAATTCCATTGTTATAATTGGTTTTGAGTGTTATAGGTTTATTCAAATTAAAGATTTGGTTACAGTTTTGATAAAAGTCATAGCTTAACAGGTATCTGGAGTTCACATGTGCATAGCTATTTCACTATATAAAAATAGGTTAAGGTATTTTGAGATTTTGGTGATATTTCCTGTTTTTAAAGTTTCAGGGGTGTGTCTAATTCTGCTTGGTGCTGGTTTATTTAACAGAAGTCTTAGTTTTTGCATATTAATATTGTGGAATGTTAACAGAGGTGATGTCTAGCTGATCAAACTCAAAGTAAGCTCTTCAGTTTAAATTTTCGATGTGGGCATAAATCAAGTAAAGGTCTAATTTTTAAAACTAATTTCCAGTATGTTTTCTAAACAGATTATGAAGCAATTGTGAAGCTTTCAGATGGCTTTAATGGAGCAGACCTGAGAAATGTTTGTACTGAAGCAGGTAAGGGTTTCAAGTACAGTTTTACTATTGATTTTGATTTTTAAAATTTGCTGAAATTGTTTTGAGTTTGTCCAAAAGCAGAGCCTACACTTTGCAAGGATTTCGGTTGATGCTGTTCTTTTAGGAATTGATTCCAGGAAATAGGAGAAACAGAGTAAGCGAGATGGAAAGAGGGAAAGCTAATATGAGGGTGCACCATTGAGGTAGGTGCTGTGGGAAAGGGAGGTTAGATCTCAGAGAAACATACAGAATGCCTACCAGGATCACCCAGCTGAAAGTTGGGAGACTAGAACATTGATTTACCAGTACTCATCCCCCATTGGATGTGATTTGCCCTTGGTAGTGTTAACTCCTTTGCACTTCCACATGCCTTAGGGCAGAATGTGGAAGGAGAGGCATGTAATAGAACACTGGCCCCCTGAAGTAAGTCTGAGGCTCTACAGAATTGCCTACTACACCTGTGGCTGGAATTAGAATGGGCAAGCACCAGAGGTATCTGCTGCAAAATGGATCATGTATGTTGTCTGATACTAGTCTGTGAGCAGTGTTTTGAATGATTGATTTATGAATTATGTGATCATGCCATTTGTGTAAAATGTAGTATTTAAATATAATTCTCTGTGGATTGTGTGATACTTTTTTTTTTCACTTCTACATTGTATGTAAAAATTGTGTGATGCTATTTTTATTTCCAGTACCAAGTAGCTTTCATACCCTACCTAGAATCATTTAGTTTTTGTCTTCCATACAGAATCTTTAAATAGAAAAAATAAACTTCTACAGTATAGTTACTGACTTTATAGGTTATAGATTTTCTTAAGTATTAGAATATGTGATTTCCTCTTGCTTTTCATATCATGTTTACCCTTAGTAAATTCAACACAGTGTTTAAAGTGGCTGCTCAGGGAGGGCTTCTCAGTACAAGTATCTTCATGGGTACTGGGTATGCTGTGAGTCAGTATCTGCATCAATATGCAGGTCGGATACTTCCGTTCATGTCTAGAAATGCTGTCAATACAAATCAGGGTAAATCATGCTCGCAGAGCCTTATCAATAAACTAAACTGTTTAGAGGTAAACTATCATATAGCTTGAACAAGTTAGAGTAATTTATGACATTCTCTTTCCAAAATGTAAACCAGACCAAATTATTATCAGAAGATTGTTTTGGTTAGATTGTAATCCAAATGCAAGCTGTGCAGTGAACTTAAAGGCTGTTGCTATCAAATTATATGCTTTTTTCCCCTTACATATTCTTACAAATTTACCTTTAGTTATTGCAAATGAGCTATAACTTCTGTGTGGATTAAAATTTTAGTTTTTTTAACTAGGTGGGATATTCACATCTGGAAGCATACTGAAATTCTTATTTTCGTTTTAGACTTCAAGCCTTTTTTGTTAACATTTTTCTGTAAGTTAAAATACACTTGATTCAACTATAGTTGCCCTTCCTGTTCAGGTCCTGACATTTTCTTTTTTTGGATTAGAATATATCTGTTTTATTTTTTCTTTTGAGACGGAGTCTCACTCTGGCCCAGGCTAGAGTGCAGTGGCATGATCACTGCTCCCTGTAGCCCAGACCTGATCATTTCTCCTTTATCTCCCGGTAGCTGGGACTACAGGCGTGTGCCACCACGCCCAGCTAATTTTTGTATTTTTTTGTAGAGACAGGTTTCACCATGTTGCCCAGGCTGGTCTCAAATTCCTGGGCCCGAGTAATCCACCCGCCTGGGCCTCCAAAAGTGCTGGGATTACAGGTGCAAGCTACCAGGCCTGGCCAGGCATTTCTGTGCAGATTTAGTCATTCACTAAAGAGATTTGGAAAACAGCTATGTGTGCAGGGTTTACAAAAATAACTTACCTAGTTTCACTGTAGCTTTCTAAATAAGTTTTGAAACTTTATTTTTTTAAAAATCAGTCATTTCCATTCACCTGGTTTCTAGGACAACATAGATTGTTTCCTTATGTAGACATCTAGAAAGGAAACAAGATAGGAAATAATCCTTGAAATCTTCTATTTTAACTCCCTTATTTTATGTAAGTGAAAATTCGATACAGGCAGATCCTCAATGGAAATATAGAATTCATTTAATTAGTAGATAGCAATAACCTTACCTGCTTTAGTTTATCATGAGTTAGGATTATCTCAAAATCTGGGACCCATATCCATGACACAACTAATGTTTAAAAAACTACATACAAGGAAACTTTCACCTCTTTGTCAAATAGTATTTGAGAAGGTACTTGTCAAAAAGTTGAAGGAAAAAATTGAGTTGTGATACTCAAATATGAATCAAACAAAAATACCAATTTGTACATAAATTAGGTAAATTTTAACACATGAATAATGACTCTGAGTTTTGCTAAAACCCACTGTTGGCTTTCTGTGTGATTCCCTATTCTCAAAGTTTTTGATTATTAACAAAGAATGGCTATCAAACTTACTCAAGATTTTTTTTTCCCCAGAAATGTGTGCCTTCTAGCAAATTGCTTCCTGTCAAGTTAAATTATGCTTAAAATGTGTACGTGTTGTTGGTAGTTTTGATTTGCTTTGATTATTTATGCTTGTTTTTAGTAAGATCTACAGTCAGATACAGGGACCATTTGAGCCTGATTTTATTTTATTTTTTTGAGATGGAGCCTCACTCTGTCACCCAGACTGGATTGCAGCGGCATGATCTTGGCTCACTGCAACCTCCGCCTCCTGGGTCCAAGCAATTCGCCTGCCTCAGCCTCCCAAGTAGCTAGGGTTACAGACGCCCACCACTACGCCCGGCTAATTTTTGTGTTTGAGATGGGGTTTTTACCATATTGGCTAGGCTGGTCTCAAACTCCTGACCCCAGGTGATCTGTCCACCTTGGCTTCCCAAAGTGTTAGGATTACAGTTTTGAGCCACCGTGCCCAGCCTTGAACTGGATGTTAAATATTCATATAATTGTCTCACCTGTTTTTGTTTTAGAAAATAATCACACCACTACTATGGATTTTTTTTTTTTTTTTTTTGAGATGGAGTCTTGCGCTGTTGCCACGCTGGAGTGCAGTGCCGCGATCTCGGCTCACTGCAACCTCCGCCTCCTGGGTTCAAGCCATTCTCCTGCCTCAGCCTCTCAAGTAGCTGGGACTACAGGCGTGCGCCACCATGCCCAGCTAATTTTTTTTTTCTTTTTTTTTTTTTTTTTTAGTAGAGATGGGGTTTCACTATGTTGACCAGGATGGTCTTAATCTCTTGACCTCACGCTCTGCCCACCTTGGCCTCCCAAAGTGTTGGGATTACAGGTGTGAGCCACTGCACCCGGCCTGTGGATTTTAATTGAAAAAAGATAGTGGTTTTTAGCAAATTAGAACTATTTTTAGCAAATTACAAACTTCACATTTATTCCATATAATTATATTGTTTTTCATATAATGAACATATAATTCATATGTGATATATAGCAGTCATGTTGTTTTATTCTCCACAGGTATGTTCGCAATTCGTGCTGATCATGATTTTGTAGTACAAGAAGACTTCATGAAAGCAGTCAGAAAAGTGGCTGATTCTAAGAAGCTAGAGTCTAAATTGGACTACAAACCTGTGTAATTTACTGTAAGATTTTTGATGGCTGCATGACAGATATTGGCTTAATGTAAAAATAAAGTTAAAGAAAATAATGTATGTATTGGCAATGATGTCATTAAAAGTATATGAATAAAAATATGAGTAACATCATAAAAATTAGTAATTCAACTTTTATGATACAGAAGAAATTTGTATGTTTGTTAAAGCTGCATTTATTGCAGCAAGTTACAAAGGAAGAGTGTTGAAGCTTTTCATATTTGCTGTGTGAGCATTTTGTAAAACATTGAAAGTTGTTTGAGATAGTGGTATAAGAAAGCATTTCTTATGACTTATTTTGTATCATTTGTTTTCCTCATCTAAAAAGGTGAATAAAATCTGTTTGATTTAGTTCTCCTACATATATATTCTTGTCTTTTCTAAGAGTACATTTACTATGGTCCTTTAGGTTCTTTAGCAAGTAAACTATTTGATAACCCAGATGGATTGTGGATTTTTGAATATTATTTTAAAATAGTACCCATACTTGGTGTTCATAAGATCATCTTCTTAAATAAAACATGGATGTGTGGGTATGTCTATACTCCTCCTTCCAGATAGTATTTACATATTCTTCATCTACTGTGATTAAGCTCATTGTTGATTAATTGAAAATATACATGCACATCCATAACTTTTTAAAGAGTATGATTCAATGGAATATTTGCTAATATGTGACTTGGTTTTCTTGGTTTATGTAAGATGATAGGTCCCTGTTGAGGATGTGAAGGTCTGGACCCTCTTCCAGGAAAAATTATAACATACGCACAATTTTGCATATACTATACTTTCAGGAAATTTATTGTTTCCCAGGCTCATCCAAGGACTCTTTAGGTATCTATGGATACCTGGCTAAGAGTGTATGATGTAGGGGATGTAGGAGTGTCAGAAATGTTCAAAACAAGATTTCTGTTACCTATACATGGTTCGTTCTCGTATCATCTGGCAATAAAATTATAACAGTACACAAAGGAATCATCATTGGGCATAAATAGTTATTAAAGATGATGGTGAAAAGAAAAGACAACTTCAGTTTCATGAACACTAAAGAACCAAAAATATATGACCTAGCTACACAATAATTCTTCAAATTAAAAGCTTCCTAGCAGGATATTATGTGCCTTTTTTTAATTTTAAAAGACGAAGAACAGTTAAAATAGTGATAGAGAAAATGGAGTGCTCAAGTTAGCCATCTAATACCCAAATTATTATACAGTTCTGTTTCTATGTGTTGGCAGTGCATTTTATGTGACAATATGAAAAGAATGTAGGGGGAGGTTTAAGTCAAGTATCTGCGTGATCTTTTCACTTATAATTTGCATTTAGTTAATGAGTGACTTGCCTTTTACCTTTGTGCCGGTGGTGGTTTTTTAAAGAATCAGTTTGGTGTACAAATCCTTTCTTTACTTTGAGACGGAGTTTTGCTCTTGTCCAGACTGGAGGGCAATGGCACTATCTCGGCTCACTGCAACCTCCACCTTCCGGGTTTAAGTGGTTCTCCTGCCTCAGCCTTCCAAGTAGCTGGGATTACAGGCATGCGCCACCACACCCAGCTAATTATTGTATTTTTAGTAGAGACGGGGTTTCTCCATGTTGGTCAGGCTGGTCTCAAACTCCCGACCTCAGGTGATCCGCCCACCTCAGCCTCCCAAAGTGCTGGGATTACAGGCGTGAGCCGCCGTGCCTGGTCCAAATCTTTTCATTGTGGGTTTACAGGCACACGCCACCACGCCCAGGGAATTTTTTTTTTTTAAATGTTTTTTAGTTGGGGGGGGTCTTACTATTTTGCCCAGGCTGGCAAACTCCTTTTAAAAGATATTGAAAGCCATGTGGTTTATTAATTTTATTTCAAAATATAATAATTAATGGAATAAGCTTTACAGTATTATATACAATTTACTGAGTCAGCTATCAGTTCCTTTTTCTGATTTTTTTCAGTTGTCATTCTTGATATTTTCTAGGTAATCTAAACGGAGTTGTATTTTCAAGTACTCTTAAAATACTTTTAAGAATTGTTAAAGCATTGAGCCGTTTAAGTCTTTGCTTAAAGGTGATGGGTGTTTCATTTTCTGCATGGCACTACGTGATTTTAAATCGAACTCTTCATTTGGTTATAAACTCAGCATAGATTGTGCAGAATTTTGAGAGGGGAGAAACTATAGCTTTCCTTTCGGATGCCACTATCTGGTGGGTAGCAGGTTTTGCCTGCCTGTTCTTACGTTAAAGAAGGGCTCTACGTCCTGTCTGGAAAGGGCGGAGCTGGCTCATACCGCCCCACTGCCTTTCCCAGGACCTTCACTTGTCCTGTCCCACCGCAGCCCCGCCTCCTCCACGCCGGGTGAGCTGTGGCCTAGCAGCAACCGAGGCTCCGCCCCCCCAACCCCCGGCGTCTGCGCTCTAGCGAAGGGGCGGAGCAGGGGTGGCGGCGCGCTGACACCTGGCGGCGGCGGAGGGCGGGCAGAAGGCGAACGTGGGCTGGGATTGGCTGAGGCGGCGCGGGTGGAGGGGGCGGGAGGGAGGCGGCGAGACGGTTGTCGGGCTGGTGCCCGTGCTGGATCCTGGGCGGCCTGAGGGTTGCGGAGACTTTAGGGGAGGGAGACGGCAGCGGCATGGCGGCCGGGTGTAAGACGCCCGACCCTCCTCTTCCGCGTCTTTGCCGCCTGCCGCTGGAGTCACTGGGACCCTCTAGTCTGCGTGTGTTAGTTTAAGCCCGCCGCCCGCCTGTGAGCCCTCCGCTCCGCCGGCCCTCCTTCCTTCCGCCGCCGCAGCCAGCCCAAGGGTCGGCCGGCTGTGTAACACTCTCCCACCCCACCCACCAGCCCGCGGGCCAGCACCATGGAGGACATGAAGCTGGAGTTCCCTTCCCTTCCACAGTGCAAGGAAGACGCCGAGGTGAGTCGGCCCCGTGGCTGCCACGCACAGGCCTCTCCCTGTGGCTCCGGCCGAGGGGCAATCCCAGTCCCCAACCGTCTTAGCCCCCACCTGCGCGGGCGCCCTGCCTCCTGAAGGCGTCCCGGGACCTCTGAGGCCGAGCAGTCGGCTCCAATTCCGACTGAGTTCCTCGTCCTTTCCAGACCCCGCGGAGGGACAGCGTCTGGTGTACTTACATTTGAGAAGAGGAAGAGCAATCCCTGAGTCCCTAGGCTTGGCATCCAGGACTGACCTGGAGTAAGGTTCCTCTTTTATTGTCAAAGTAACTTGAAAGCGAAGTTGGTTTTAACCTCCTTTTGAGGAATATCTGTGGTGTAAACGATTCACTTGTGGGACACATGGCCCCACATGCGGAATAGACTCGGCGCCTGAAGTTTGGAAGCGCGCCTTTGAAAAGTTTCCCAAAGTTTTTTGTTTTTAGACAAAGCTATGACCCGCACAGTAAAGTGTCTCAAAGCTAGCTCATCTGAATCTGATAACTCTTAAATCAGAAATCTCGACCTTTGGAGGAAAATTAATATTGAAAGTAAAATTCTATATACCTTTTTTCCTGGTTTCTAATTCGTGGCTATTTTTATTCCACCTTACATCCCTGCCTGCTGTTTCTACTCGGATTTTATTTTTCATCTGTTGCTAGTTTAACGTTTTACGGCATTGCAGACTACTCAATTAGAATTTTCCGGAGGCTAAATTAACAAGACGAAGATACTCAGCTATGCTTTAGTAGGATTAAGAAAGAAAATCTAACATCGCTAGTTAAAAATACCTTTAAAGTAGTTGGGAAAAATAAAGCCCTATTTTTAGGAGACCATTCAGTTTATTCCGAATATTTATTCTATTGAATATCTTCATTTGAGGTTCTTTTTTTTCTTGAGACGGAGTCTTGCTCTGTCGCCAGGCTGGAGTGCAATGTGGTGGTGCAATCTCGGTTCACTGCAACCTCCGCCTTCCGGGTTCAAGCGATTCTCTTGCCTCAGCCTCCCGAATAGCTGGAAATACAGGCGCGCACCACCACGCCCAGCTAATTTTTGTATTTTTCGGGGAGACGGGTTTCACCATTTTCGCCAGGGCGGTCTCGATCTCCGGATCTTGTGATCCGCCCGCCTCGGTTTCCCAGAGTGCTGGGATTGCAGGTGTGAGCCACCGCGCCCGGCCTAGGTTCACATTTTTGTTTGGAGGGCGCTCTTGTGGTATTGATGCTTGACAATTACTTTTGTTTTAAGAGTAGAGACTTTGTGACTGGGTATCACTGTTGCAAAATGGAGTGCAGTGGTGCGATCTCAGTTCACTGCAGTCTCGAACTCCCATGCTCAAGCCATCCTTTGACCTCAGCCTCTCGAGTAGCTGGAACCACACTGGGCTTATTTTTATTTTATGTTTTTGTAGCGATGGGGTTGCTTCTTAGGCTGGTCTTGAACTCTTGGCCTCAAGATCCTCCCGCCTTGTCCTCCCAAAGTGTTAGGATTACAAGTGTGAGCCACCGCACCTGGCCCAAAAATAGACTCTCTTTTTTTTTTTTTTTTTTTTTTTTTTTCTTTTTTTGAGACAGTTTCACTCTTGTTGCCCCAGGCTGGAGTGCAATGGCGCTATCTCGGCCCACCGCAGCCTCCGCCTCGGGTCCCAGTTCAAGCAGTTCGCCTGCCTCAGCCCTCTCGAGTAGCTGGGATTACAGGCACGCGCCACTATTCCCAGGTAATTTTTTTTTTTTTTTTTTTTTTGACACAGAGTCGCGCTCTGTCGCCCAGGCTGGAGTGCAGTGGCACGATCTGAGCTCACTACAAGCTCCGCCTCCCGGGTTCACGCCATTCTCCTGCCTCAGCCTCCCGAGTAGCTGGGACTATAGGCACCCGCTACCACGCCTGGCTAATTTTTTTGTATTTTTAGTAGAGACAGGGTTTCACCGTGTTGGCCAGGATGGTCTCAAACTCCTGACCTTGTGATCCGCCCGCCTTGGCCTCCAGAGTGCTGGGATTATAGACGTGAGCCACCGTGCCCGGCCGAATATACTCTTAAATAAGAAAAAAGGAGGTCATATTTAGGCTAGTTGTAAAAATGAATTTATACTTAACATACAATAATGTGAATGAAGAGTATGCTTTATTGATTGATTGATTGAGACGGAGTTTCGCTCTTGTTGCCTAGGCTGGAATGCAGTGGCGCGATCTCCGCTCACTGCAACCTCCGCCTCCCGGGTTCAAAAGATTCTCCTGCCTCAGCTCCCTGAGTAGCTGGGATTACAGGTGCCTGCCACCACGCCCGGTTAATTTTTGTATTTTTAGTATAGACGAGGTTCCACCATGTTGGCCATACTAGTCTCAAACGCCTGACCTTAAGTGATCCGCCTACCTCAGCCTCCTAAAGGGCTGGGATTACAGGTTTGAGCTACCGCGAAGGAGTATGCTTTTATATCCTCAAAATGATAAAGTAATTTCAGCACTTAACTGCAAGCAACCTTACAAATAATGTAGAGTCCCACATTCCAGGTGAAGAAATTGTACCTTACTGAAAATAAGTGATGTGCCAAATTAACAACACAGTAGCACAAAACACCAGGAGGACCTTGGCCTCCTTATTGTTCTTTTTAATACACTTCAATTCTTCCCTGCCCTAATCTTAAAAATTCTAGTTTAAAATTTTCCCAGACTTTGCATTTAATCTGGTACTGTATATATTATTATGTATGCCTTATTCCTGCAAAACTGATAAATTCTTGGTGGGAATATACCTGTCTTTTCTGTGTGGGACTGTTGAAAACATACTCTTGGCCGGGCGTGGTGGCTCAAGCCTGTAATCCCAGCACTTTGGGAGGCCGAGAAGGGCGGATCACGAGGTCAGGAGATTGAGACCATCCTGGCTAACACGGTGAAACCCCGTCTCTACTAAAAAATACAAAAATCTAGCCGGGCGAGGTGGTGGGCGCCTGTAGTCCCAGCTACTCGGGAAGCTGAGGCAGGAGAATGGCGTAAACCCGGGAGGCGGAGCTTGCAGTGAGCTGAGATCCGGCCACTGCACTCCAGCCTGGGCGACAGGGCGAGACTCCGTCTCAGAAAAAGAAAAGAAAGAAAACATACTCTTTTTCTTTTTTTTTTTCTTTTTTTTTTTTTTTTTTGAGACGGAGTCTGGCTCTGTCGCCCCGGCTGGGGTGCAGTGGCCGGATCTCAGCTCACTGCAAGCTCCGCCTCCACCTCGCCCGGCTAGTTTTTTTGTATTTTTTAGTAGAGACAGGGTTTCACCGTGTTAGCCAGGATGGTCTCAATCTCCTGACCTCGTGATCCGCCCGTCTCGGCCTCCCAAAGTGCTGGGATTACAGGCTTGAGACACCGCGCCCAGCCATAAAAAAACATACTCTTTTTCTATGCTGCCAGATGTGTGGGGGTTTTTCCATACCCAGCAGTTTTCCAGCAGGCATGAACTGAATGTCCTATAATTCAATTCTGTCACGTATGTACCTGAAGTTAGTTAGATCCCACAGGTTAATGGCTCAGTCCCACAAGGCTGCCCCCAACCTCAGATGGTAACCACAAGTAGTAGGTTGTCACCTGTACACTCCTGACTGACTGGAAATCAGGGTTCCCATTACTCCCTCCTTGGTTCAGTTAACTTGCTAGAGTGGTTCACAGGACTCAGGGAAGTACATTTACGTATTTATTATAAAGAATATTACAAAAGATCCAGTGAACAGACAGAAGGAAGAGATGAATAGGGCAAGGTATGGGGGAAGGGGCACAACACCATCCCAGTGTCACCAGTGGAGAGTCGTGATTGCAAGTTGTCCAGGTTCTTGGCGTTTTGAACAAAGAATTGGACAAAACTCCCAGCAAAGCAGACAGAATGAAGCAACAAAAGAACAAAAGCAGGAATTTATTGAAGACAAAAGAACACTCCACAGTGTGGCAGCCGCCCTAGCAGCCCCACGCTTTACAGAATCTTCTTGGGTCCAAATACCCCCTAGAAGTTTCCCATTGGCCACTCCAAGTACACCTCATGTAAATGAAGCGGTGGCTTGCAATTGGCCTGATAGGTTGCCAAACCCACCACCTCCCATCAGTGGGCTTGGTTGTGGACAGCAACCGTTCAGTGACTAGAGTGAAGTTACAAAGTTGCAAACGAAGATTCCACCGGCATTCAGTCTTGATTTGTTGAGGACAGCCGATTTCCCGTCTACTGTGCAGAAAAGGTGGGGGGTGGTTACAACAGGAGTATCCTCTGGTCCTTTTGTTACTTAGGCATGGAAAGTTAGGGTTTTTCTTTCAGTTTAGTTCTGGGAAGTCAGGGTGAAACAGCCTTAGATTCCCTGCCTCCTACTTGTCTCACTAGCACCTCCAGTGTTTCCATCCAGAAGCTCAACAAATCTTATCAACGGTTTTTATAGAACTTCATCTCCAGCCCCTCCCATAGAGGTGTGTGTGTGTGAGGCTGAGAGTGCAACCCTCTAGTCACATGGTCTTTCTGGTGACTGGCCCCACCCTAAATCACTTCATTAGCATAATCAGGTTTGATCATAAATAGTGGCTCATAAGTAACCAAAGACACTCCTTTTAGAAAATTCCGAGAGTTTTAGGAGGACTCTGACAGGAACTGGAGAGAAAGACCATGTATTTCATATTGCATCACAAGGACAGAGGTAATGCTTAAAGCTAGTGGATAATGATGCAAGTATTGTCTGCTGAAAGCCAATTCATTCCATATTTCATAATATTGCATGTTTGGTATCTTTTGGTTGCAAGCAACAAAAACGAACTTAAGCAAGAAAAAGAAGAAGTAATGAAATGCAGCCGGGCCCGGTGGCTCACGCCTGTAATCCCAGCACTTTGGGAGGCCGAGGCGGGCAGATCATGAGATCAGAAGATCAAGACCATCCTGGCTAACATGGTGAAACCCCATCTCTACTAAAAATTAAAATTAAAATTAAAAAAAAAAAATTAGCCAGGCGTGGTGACGGGTGCCTGTAGTCCCAGCTACTCGGGAGGCTGAGGCAGGAGAATGGCGTGAACCCAGGAGGTGGAGCTTGCAGTTAGCTGAGATCTAGCCACTGCACTCCAGTGTGGAAGACAGAGCGAGACTCCATCTCAAAAAAAAAAAAAAAAGAAAAAAGTAATTAAATCCAGAAAGGTAGTGGTGCAGCTAGTTTCAAGCATTTGACTAGACCCAGGTATTATAAAGCATCAGAACTGCTTTTGCCTCTCATGAGTTCTTATCTCTACTTTCTCTGAGTCTGCTTTCTCCCCGGCTTCTCCAAGATGTCAAGCTTGGCCATCAGCTGCTCTGGGGTCACACCTTTATGAGTTTGGTTATTGAGGAATAAAACAGCACTTCCAGCTTCTGTGTTTGAAATCTAGAGGAATGGCCTCATTTAGGTCATGTTCCCACACTTTGGATCAGTCACTGTAGCCAGGAAAGGGCAGATACAAGGGGCCCAATCTAGGTCATATCCCTAATTCCTTGACTAGAGGAGTGAAGTTTATTGTTGGTAGCCCTCCCACCAAAACCATAGGAACATTTCCACAGTTAAAGGGTACTTTCTGGGCTGATAAAAGTATACATAGAGGGCACATAAATAAACTATTAAATAGTAGCATATAGTTATTCATAATAAACTGACTAATAAATGCTGTTAATTTTCTAATCTCCAGTGAGATAAAGTGTCAAATGGTCTTAAGTAGTTAGAGTGATCAGCCAGCATTATTTCTTTGACATAGGGAGCACTACCTGGAAAGCCAAATTATAGACCAAATTTAATAACAATGGAATTCAAGCAGAATGATTTTAATGTTAATGTGATCAAGCTGTGACAGCTTGATGATTCTGTCACCTCTACAAGAATATTATTTTCATGTTTCTTGAAATATTGGTATTCTTTGTATAGGACAGTGCCAACAAAAATTTAGTCAGTTTGCAGAAAGAGTGTTACTTTTTTTGTTTAAAACTTTTTCATGATTTTCCATTGTTTTGAAGATGAAGTTTAAACCCTTGACATTATTTCCAAGGTCGTGTATGGTCTGGCATCTGCATACCTCTCTAACCTCATTATGAGCTGCTACTATTGCTCACTTCTCTGTGAGCCCTAGCCATATTTATCTTCTCTCAGTTCCTGATATGCTTTAATTCCCTTCCCCACCCCCACCCCCCCACCTTTATGTTTGCTATTTTCCCCTGCCTTGGCTGCCAGTACCTTCCTTACCCTCACCTAATTAACTGCTTACCCTTGGGTTAAATCCCACTTTAGGCAACATTTCTTCAGAGAAGCTTTTCCTGTTTGCCAGTTGCTCTAACTCCTTTCCTCAGCCCCTAGACTGGTTCACTTCCCCAGGTACTATAGCACTTGGTACTTTAATAATACTTACCTTTGTAACACTTACAATTTTTGGTCATTGTCTATTTTTTTCCATTTAGACTGAACCTTTTTTTTTTTTTTTTGAGACAGAGTCTCGCTCTGTCACCCAGGCTGGAGTGCTGTGGCCGGATCTCAGCTCACTGCAAGCTCCGCCTCCCGGGTTCACGCCATTCTCCTGCCTCAGCCTCCCAGGTAGCTGGGACTACAGGCGCCGCCACCTCGCCCGGCTAGTTTTTTGTATTTTTCAGTAGAGACGGGGTTTCACCGTGTTAGCCAGGATGGTCTCGATCTCCTGACCTCATGATCCGCCCGTCTCGGCCTCCCAAAGTGCTGGGATTAGAGGCTTGAGCCACCGTGCCCGGCCCTAGACTGAACCTTTCTTAAGTGAACTTAGATATTAGGAAGAAGGAGCAGCTGATAGTACCATTTTTTAAGCAAATTGATTGTAGCTGGGGCAGTAGGTTTTATAATTTAAAAGTTAATGTTTTCTCTTCTGATAGAAAATGAAATATTTATTTACATTGCAGTTTAGCAACTTTCCATGTTTCCCTTTCCATTTTTCTTGTGGATTCCGTAGTACAGGATCAAAGATAGGAATTACTTAACATACCTGACTGAGGATTCCTTTTCTAGCTCCTTTATTTAGAATGGTGCTTTTTAACCCTTACTGTAGAGTAAGGAAATTTTTAAAAACACTGATGCCTGGAACTTACCAGCACCTATTATAGTTTAATTTGTCTGAATGAAGCTAGATGATTCTAATGTGCAGTCAGGTTTAAAAATTGCTGGTTTAGAAAATATCTTGAACTCGAGTGCTCTTCTACCCCTGCAGTCCCTGCCCACCCTCTCTTTTTATTTGAGTGAAACATTTTGTTTTCTCCTTTGGTTTAAGCAAAGATCAAGCTTGGTGTGGGAATTAAAGGAAAAGGACTTTGGAGGGGTTTACCTATTTTTGTAGCAGAGAAACTACAATACTAACTTTTCTGTTTTGTGGAATGTCCCAGTGTAAGTCTAGTATTCTGATGATTTTTTTCTCCTCCAAACTGTTGCCCCCCACCTCCAGCCTATGTAAAATTTGTATTCTATTTTAGTATTGTGTATATAGGATTCGGCACTATCCTCAAACATATGAACATATCACCTGTGGATAAAGGGGACTACTGTATTTGTAAAAGTTCATATTTCATATTTCAATCCATATAAGAATTTTTTATTTTATCTAATGGTTACAGTCTATATCCTTCACTGATATGTTTGAGGGTCTTTGGATATTTTTGTAACTTCTTTTTCTATCCAAATGCAGTTTTATAGATCATTTTTATGGGAAGGAAGAAGATAATTCTGAAGGATGTTTTAACATGTATGTAGTACCTTGTAGCTCATGTTGATTGAAAGATTTTCACTTGTGAATTAATTTCTCTCAGAATCATGGTGTGTTTCACAATAGAGGGTTATTTTGGTTTTTCTGGCTTGCCTTGGTTTGGTAAATGTGGTTGAACTGCTTGGCTACTCATAAGGTTTGGGGAATTGATTCTACTGATTAATTACAATGGTAGCTTAAAATAGACCATTGGTGGTGATACGAAGATGCTTCCATTAATACCACAGTTTCTAAAAGGATAGATTTCAGGAGTAGTGTGGGCAGGCTGAGATTAAGAATTAAGTGTGATAGTGGTAAGACTTGGTTATTAGACACGTGTTCAGACAGATGGATATGTGGTAGAAGAAGACTATGAGCATTCAGACTTAAAATCTTGATTAGTAGGATCCATAGACAGGCAGGTTTTTTGTTTGTTTGTTTGTTTTTTCTTGAGACAGAGTCTCGCTCCGTCACTCAGGCTGGAGTGCAGTGGCGAGATTTCGGCTAACTGCAAGCTCTGCCTCCCGGGTTCACGCCATTCTCCTGCCTCAGCCTCCTTAGTAGCTGTGACTACAGGCGCCTGCCACCATGCCCAGCTAATTTTTTGTATTTTTAGTAGAGACGGGGTGTCACCGAGTTAGCCAGGATGGTCTCGATCTCCTGATCCCGTGATCTGCCCGTCTCGGCCTCCCAAAGTGCTGAGATTACAGACGTGAGCCACAGTGCCCGGCCGACAGCCAGGTTTAAGGTTTGTTCTGTAGGTAGTAATCTGGGTCAGGGCAGCGAAGAAGGTGGATTCTGAGATCAGCATCTGATGATAACACCAGGAATAGTTCCAAATGAACTTTTCTGTGAGAGAAAGCTTTCTAGGTTTCAATGGATCCATACCTATTGCAGTAATTACTTATGTTCTCTGAAGAAGGCTTCTTATCTGTCCTGTGACTAGGAATATTTTCATTCCCTCCTAGTATACAGCTTGCTTTTCCCTCTTATAATATCTTCCTTGTATATATATCAAGAGAGTCTTTCATGTTGTATTACATATAACCTTATAGAAAGCTCAAAATTTATTTGAAGCCTTTGGTTTTGCTAAAAGGTTCAGGTAAATTTTGCATTCTACCCCATATGTACCTGTTTGTTTTAATATCAAAATTGTTTAAATTAGTAACCAGTGAAAATACTGTTTCTCCCTAAAGAAATTTTTTGATAAAATTGATACTAAAGTAGTTTTGAGTGTCTTTTGGCGTGTTGCCAAATGAAAGTGTTGCGGAAATGCTACTGCAAAATATGACACCTTGGTAGATTGATTACTTTAAGTTGGAAACACTTGCAAAGTAGCAAATGGGGAGAAAGCCTTTCTCTGAACTCCTATTATCTACCTAAGGACAGATCATCCAAAAGAAGCTCAGTTTGCTCCCAGGGAGTTTCATCAACCAGGGAAGATTAACTCTTATCACTGGAGAGGAGAGTAAAAGTCAGCACCACACCCAGACAAACTGTCACAAAGTATCATCTATTATTATTCTGAGGGCCCATTTGTCTTTCTCCAGAATTATAGTAGCTTCAAATAGATCATTGGTGGTGATACGAAATTGCCTATATACCCCTACCCCCATCCTATAGAAAGGGTATATAGGCTCCTAAATATCTTTTTTTTTTTTTTTTTTTTTTTTTGGTATACACTTTTCTTTCCTGTGATACCCCTATGTACATAATAAATTTCTATACCCTTTCTCCTTTTAGTTTATTTCATAGACTGGTTTTAAATATCACTGGCTTTTTTTTTTTTTGTATACACTTTTTAAAAATATCACTTTTTTTGATACACTTTTTTTCCTGTGATACTCCCATACACATAATAAATTTATATACCTTTTCTCCATTTAGTTTATTTAATACACTGTTAGCGAATCCTGTCGGTAGAGGGAAAGTCTTCCCTCCCTTACACAAGTATTTCCCAGAATATATGTACACCATTCCTTGATATGTGTTGCCCTGGTTTTTTTTTTTTCTTTAATTATACAAAATTTAGTGATTTCACTTCAGATAAATTCAAAAGTTTACATTTCTTTAATTTTCTTCTTTTTCACAGCTCTGACAAGTTGCTTCAGGAAGATAAGGCTGGCTGTTAGACTACTTAGGAATCTTTTAAAAAGAAAAACAAAGTCAATAGCATTTAGTGCAGTAGATCTCTGAAATGCATCTAGTTTGTGCTTATTCTGTGTCAGGCACTGTGCTTATCATTAGGAGTACCATGACTAAAAAGAGTCTTTGGCCTAAAGTCTTTAAAAACTATTTTCTTTTTCCTTGTTTCATTTCCTTTTTTTTTTTTTCCCCCTTGAGATAGGGTCTGTCTCTGTTGCCCAGGCTGGAGTGCAGTGGCATCATCATGACTCACTGCAGCCTCAACCTCCCAAGCCCAAGTGATCTTCCTGCCTCAGCCTCCCAAGTAGCTAGGACCTCAGTCATGCACCACCACTGCACCTGGCTAATTTTTAAATTTTTGTAGAGATTAGGTCTCCCTATGTTGCCCAGGCTGGTTTTGAACGCCTGGGCTCAAGCCATCCTCCTGCCCCAGCCTTCCAAAGGGCTGGGATTACAGGTGTAAGATACCATACCTGGCAAAAAGATTTATGTATAAAAAGATTACCATAACACATTAGTAAGTTAAAGAATCTGAGCTGGGCGCGGTGGCTCACGCCTGTAATCCCAGCACTTTGGGAGGCCGAGGCAGGTGGACCACCAGGTCAGGAGTTCAAGACCAGCATGGTCAAGGTAGTGAAACCCATCTCTACTAAAAACACAAAAATTACCTGGGCACTTGTAATCCCAGCTACTCGGGAGGGTGAGGTGGGGAATTGCTTGAACCCCAGAGGCAGAGGTTGCAATGAGCCAAGATCGTGCCACTGCACGGCACTCCAGCCTGGGTGACAGAGCAAGACTCTGTCTCAAAAAAAGAAAAGAATCTAGTAAACAATTATGTTTCCCTTATTACTGGCTTAGAAATTACATGCTTTATTTCTATTCTGTTAATATCCATAAATTAATCATTATTTTATGCAGCTAATATTTGTTTAATTGTAACTATATGTTTGCCGTAAAGTTCATTCTTACATTGAAAGACTGTGTAGTGTATTGATTAAGAGAATGAACTCTGGATTCAGACTATCTGGACCCAAAATCAAGTTACTTAGGTTCTCTGTGACTAAAATAGACAATGATAGTATCCTTTCTTCAAAGAACATCTTAACTTTTTTTCTTGAAAGATATTTTTCTGAGCATATATTCTTAATTAACAGTTGTTTTTGTCCTGCCACTTTGAATGAATTATTCTTGTCCTCCGGCTTCTTTCATGCACTTGAGAAGTCAGTGTCCATCTGATTGTCCTTCCTTTGTATGGAATGTCTTTTGTCTAGATGATTTTTTTTAATAAAGGTAAAATTTATATAGTGTAATGTACAAATAATAAGTGTGCAATTCATTGAGTTTTGATAAACATACACTAGTGTAATCTACCCCATCAAGATACAGGAATATTCTGTTAGCATAGAAGGTTACATCTATTTCCAGGCATTTCCTCTCCCATTCCACAACAGACAACCAGTAATCTGATTTCTATCAACATAGATTAGTTTTCCTTGCTCTTGAACTTGATACAAATGGAATCATGCAAATGGACTCTTTTGTGTGTGGCTTTCTTCACTGAACATAATGTCAATGAAATTCATCCATGTTGTTGTGTTTATGAGTACTCCGTAGACTTTTATCCCTGAGTACTACTCCATTGTATGAAGAGACCATAGACATTTGCGTTCTTAGAGACTACAATAAATAAAGCTGCTATAAATATTCATGTACAGGTCTTTGTGTGGCTATATGTCCATTCCACTCCTAGGCTTTACATATATATATATATATACACATATATGTATATATATATATATATGTATACATATATAAATATATGTATATATATATATATGTGTGTATATATAT
>NC_045439.1:54623910-54650087 GCF_002776525.5 Piliocolobus tephrosceles | reverse complement strand
TATATATATATATATATATATACATATATGTGTATATATATATATATGTATACATATATACATATATGTGTATATATATATATGTGTGTATATATATATATATATATATATGTAAAGCCTAGGAGTGGAATGGCTGGATATTATAATAGGGTAGGTGTATGTTTAACATTTCATTTTACATTCCCACCAGCAATGTATGAGAGTCCCAGTTGCTCCACATCATCACCAGCATTTGATGTTGTCAGTCTTTTTAACTTTAACCATTCTAATGGTATGTAATGATATCTTTTGATTTTATTTTTGAGTTTCGTGTGCGTGTGTGTGTGTGTGACGGAGTCTCACTCTGTCACCCAGGCTGGAGTACAGTGGTGCGATCTCGGCTCACTGCAACTTCCACCTCCCAGATTCAAGCAGCTCTCCTGTCTCAGCCTCCCAAGTAGCTGGGACTACAGGCGTGCTACCTCCATGCCTGGCTAATTTTTAGATTTTTAGTAGAGACAGAGTTTCACTATGTTGCCCAAGCTGGGCTCAAGTGATCCGCCTACCTCAGTCTCCCAAAGTGCTGGGTAATTTACAGGCGTAGGCCACAGAACCTGGCCTACTCACTGATTTTTAGTTTCAATTATACTTCTTATTTCTGCATATTCTGTGTTTTTAAAAATCAATTTCTTAGTCTTTGGTCATATTTTGATACCTAATTTCTTTAAATTTTTTATACTTTTCATTATTGCTTATAATATGTGCAGTTTTGTAAGTGTAACTCAGTTGTTTCTGCTTCCTATGGTGGCTCACTTCTTGTTTTTAAATTAGTTTCTGATTGTGAGCTTGTTGGGAGTTTATCTGTGTGAATTATTTCTGATCTAGGTTTAAGGTGTGTTTTTCTAGAGAGTATGCATTTGCTTCTTCCAGGAATCCAGGATGCAATCTACCCAGAACCACTTACATTGAATTCTCACTTGGCCTCACAAAAGTAATTGAATTCTAACCCCAAACTTGAGTGGATGCCAGATTGTGATTAGGAAGACCCCACTCCACCACTACCAATACCTACCCAGAGCCAAAGCTAGGAAAGACAAGAGTACTCACTTCTATGGGATGAGTTGAATTTTTGTTTTTTTTTACTTCCCTAGTTTATCTTTCACTGAGGATGTTGCCTTTGGGAGTTCCAGCTTTTTGATCTTGATATGAGTTCGACTTTGAGCAGATCACAGACTTTATCTTGTGTTTACAAGTACTTTCCATTTAAAATAAGGCCATAGTGAAGATGTAGAACAACTAGAACTCCCATATATTGCTGGTGGGAGTGTACAGTGGTTTTGGAAAAGTTTTGGCAATATCTAGTAAAGCGAAACATAGTTCTACCCTGTGTCAAAAGACAAAATTACAACAAATTTAGCTTAAAATCTAACTGGCTTTTATTAGTGGTTCATCTATCAGGCAGTGTGTCATCAAAAGATTTAGAAAAGGCATTTCAGTGTGCTGAGCAGAGGAGGCTGGATTTATAGGCAAAATCTAGCTAAATAAAGCAGAAATGAAACAAAAAGTAGATTGGTCATTTCCAAGTTAGTTTCTTTATAGTGTTGAAACAGAGAAACAGAGAGGACTTCCTTATGCTGGCTCAGGATAACAGGCCTCCTCTGATTGATTGCTATGAATCTTTTGGGGTTTTTTTTTTTTTTTTTTTTGAGACGGAGTTTCACTGTTGTTGCCCAGGCTGGAGTGCAATGTCATGATCTCAGCTCACTGCAACCTCCGCTTCCAGGTTCAAGCAATTCTACTGCTTCAGCCTCCCAAGTAGCTGGGATTATAGGCTTCCGCCACCAGGCCCAGCTAATTTTTGTATTTTTAGTAGAGACTGGGTTTGACCATGTTGGCCCAGCTACTCTTGAACTCCTGACCTCAGGTGATCCACCCACCTCAGCCTCCCAAAGTGCTGGGATTATGGGTGTGAGCCACCACGCCTGGCTTTTTGTTTTTTTTTAAACTGTCATTACTCAGGGTTTATAGTCTTCTACTATATTGCTGAGAACAGTTTTCAAGATTAAAAACAAAAATGCTTTCTGTTTCTCTTAATTTAAAAAAACCTGAGACGAAGCTTCCAGAGTGAGAATCAGACAGCAACACTCGCTGTTCAGCAGTATTCTATCTTCTGCAGCCTCCGCTGCTGATACCCAGGCAAACAGGGTCTGGAGTGGACCTCAAGCAAACTCCAGTAGACCTACAGCTGAGGGTCCTGACTGTTAGGAGGAAAACTAACAAACAGAAAGGATACCCACACCAAAACCCCATCAGTATGTCACCATCATCAAAGACCAAAGGCAGATAAAACCACAAAGATGGGGAAAAAGCAGTGCAGAAAAGCTGGAAATTCAACAAATCAGAGTGCATCTCCCCCTCCAAAGGAATGCAGCTCATCGCCAGCAACAGAACAAAGCTGGACGGAGAATGACTTGGACGAGTTGAGAGAAGAAGGCTTCAGTCAATCAAACTTCTCAGAGCTAAAGGAGGAACTACGTAACCAGCACAAAGAAACTAAAAATGTTGAAAAAAGAATGGATGAATGGATAACTAGGATAATCAATGCAGAGAAGACCTTAAAAGAACTGATAGAGATGAAAACCATAACACGAGAAATACGTGACAAATGCACAAGCTTCAGTAACTGAATTGATCAACTGGAAGAAAGAACATCAGCGATTGAAGAACAAATGAATGAATTGAAGCGAGAAGAGAAGTGTAGAGAAAAAAGAGTAAAAAGAAACAAACAAAGCCTCCAAGAAGTATGGGACTATGTGAAAAGACCAAATCTACGTCTGATTGTTGTGCCTGAAAGTGACGGGGAAAATGGAACCAAGTTGGAAAACACTCTGCAGGATATCATCTAGGAGAATTTCCCCAATCTAGCAAGGCAGGCCAACATTCAAATTCAGGAAATACAGAGAATGCCACAAAGATACTCCTTGAGAAGAGCAACTCTAAGACACATAATTGTCAGATTCACCAAAGCTGAAATGAAGGAAAAAATGTTAAGGGCAACCAGAGAGAAAGGTCAGCTTACAAACAAAGGGAAGCCCATCAGACTAACAGCAGATCTCTCCGCAGAAACTCTACAAGCTGGAAGAGAGTGGGAGCCAATATTCAACATTCTTAAAGAAAAGAATTTTCAACCCAGAATTTCATATCCAACCAAACTAAGTTTCGTAAGTGAAGGAGAAATAAAATCCTTTACAGACAAGCAAATGCTTAGAGATTTTGTCACCACCAGGCCTGCTCTACAAGAGATCCTGAAGGAAGCACTAAACATGGAAAGGAACAACAGATAGGTTTCACCCCTTCACAGAGTGAAACCCCTTCTCTACTAAAAATACAAAAAAATTAGTTGGGCATGGTGGAGCCTGCTTGTAATCCCATCTACACAGGAGGCTCAGGTGGGAAGATCGCTTGAGCCTGGGAGGCAGAGATTGCAGTGAGCCGAGATCACCCCACCACTCCAGCTTGGGTGACAGACTGAGACCCCGTCTTAAAAAAAAAAAAAATGATAGTACAGATAGTCCTCGTTTGTTAATGGATTGATTGCATTCCAAAAGTTTCTAAATTGGTTGCTTAAAACTCAGAATTATTACTAGTAATTAGGTTTCCAAAGTAGTCTGGAAAATACCTTTTTAACCTTTTGTTTTGAAATAATTTTAGGATTATAGAAAAGTTGCGGCCGAGCACGGTGGCTCAAGCCTGTAATCCCAGAACTTTGGGAGGCTGAGACGGGCGGATCACCAGGTCAGGAGATCGAGACCATCCTGGCTAACACGGTGAAACCCGGTCCCTACTAAAAAAAATACAAAAAACTAGCCGGGCGAGGTGGGGGCGCCTGTAGTCCCAGCTACTCAGGAGACTGAGGCAGGAGAATGGCGTAAACCCGGGAGGCGGAGCTTGCAGTGAGCTGAGATCTGGCCACTGCACTCCAGCCTGGGTGACAGAGCGAGAGTCCGTCTCAAAAAAAAAAAAAAGAAAAGTTGCAAAAATACTACAAGGAATTCTATTTACCCTTCACCCAGATTCTCCAAGTCAGAAAAGTAATTTTTTGTTTGTTTGTTTTTTGAGACTGAGTCTTGCACTATCGCCCAGGCTGGAGAGCAGTGGCTCTGAAATTGAGGCAATAATTAATAGCCTACCAACCAAAAAAAGTCCAGGACCAGACGAATTCACAGCCGAATTCTAGCAGAGGTACAAGGAGGAGTTGGTACCATTCCTTCTGAAACTATTCCAATCAATAGAAAAAGAGGGAATCCTCCCTCACTCATTTTACAAGGCCAACATCATCCTGATACCAAAGCCTGACAGAGATACAACCAAAAAAGAGAATTTTAGACCAGTATCCCTGATGAACATTGATGCAAAAATCCTCAACAAAATACTGGCAAACCAAATCCAGCAGCACATCAAAAAGCTTATCCACCACCGTCAAGTGGGCTTCATCCCTGGGATGCAAGGCTGGTTCAACGTATGCAAATCGATAAACGTAATCCAGCATATAAACAGAACCAAAGACAAAAACCACATGATTATCTAAATAGATGCAGAAAAGGCCTTCAACAAAATTCAGCAGCCCTTCATGTTAAAAACTCTGAATATACTAGGTATTGATGGAACATACCTCTAAATAATAAGAGCTATTTATGACAAACCCACAGCCAATATCATACTGAATAGGCAAAAACTGGAAGCATTCCCTTTGAAAACTGGCACAAGACAGGGATGCCCTCTCTCACCACTCCTATTCAACATAGTGTTGGAAGTTCTGGCTAGGGCAATCAGGCAAGAGAAAGAAATAAAGGGTATTCAGTTAGGAAAAGAAGAAGTCAAATTGTCCCTGTTTGCAGATGACATTGTATATTTAGAAAACCCATTGTCTCAGCCCAAAATCTCCTTAAGCTGATAAGCAATGTCTCAGGATACAAAATCAATGTTCAAAAATCAAGCATTCTTATATACCAGTAACAGACAGAGAGTCAAATCATGAATGAACTCCCATTCACAATTGCTTCAAAGAGAATAAAATACTTAGGAATCTAACTTACAAGGGATGTAAAGGACCTCTTCAAGGAGAACTACAAACCACTGCTCAGTGAAATAAAAGAGGACACAAACAAATGGAAGAACATACCATGCTCATGGATAGGAAGAATCAATATTGTGAAAATGGCCATACCGCCCAAGGTAATTTATAGATTCAGGGCCATCCCCATTAAGCTACCAATGACTTTCTTCATAGAATTGGAAAAAACTGCTTTAAAGTTCATATGGAACCAAAAAAGAGCCCGCATTGCCAAGACAATCCTAAGCCAAAAGAACAAAGCTGGAGGCACCACGCTACCTGACTTCAAACTATACTATAAGGCTACAGTAACCAAAACAGCATGGTACTGGTACCAAAACAGAGATACAGACCAATGGAACAGAACAGAGCCCTCAGAAATAATACCACACATCTACAGCCATCTGATCTTTGACAAACCTGACAAAAACAAGAAATGGGGAAAGGATTCCCTATTTAATAAATGGTGCTGGGAAAACTGGCTAGCCATAAGTAGAAAGCTGAAACTGGATCCTTTCCTTACTCCTTATACAAAAATTAATTCAAGATGGATTAGAGACTTAAATGTTAGACGTAAAACCATAAAAACCCTAGAAGAAAACCTAGGGAATACCATTCAGGACATAGGCATGGGCAAGGACTTCATGTCTAAAACACCAAAAGCAACGGCAGCAAAAGCCAAAATTGACAAATGGGATCTAATTAAACTAAAGAGCTTCTGCACAGCAAAAGAAACTACCATCAGAGTGAACAGGCAACCTACAGAACTGGAGAAAATTTTTGCAATCTACTCATCTGACAAAGGGCTAATATCCAGAACCTATGAAGAACTCAATCAAATTTACAAGAAAAAAACAACCCCATCAAAAAGTGGGCAAAGGATATGAACAGACATTTCTCAAAAGAAGACAAACATACAGCCAACAGACGTATGAAAAAATGCTCGTCATCACTGGCCATCAGAGAAATGCAAATCAAAACCACAATGAGATACCATCTCACACCAGTTAGAATGGTAATCATTAAAAAGTCAGGAAGCAACAGGTGCTGGAGGGGATGTGGAGAAATAGGAACACTTTTACTCTGTTGGTGGGACTGTAAACTAGTTCAACCATTATGGAAAACTGTGGCGATTCCTCAAGGATCTAGAACTAGAAGTACCATATGACCCAGCCATCCCATTACTGGGTATATACCCAAAGGATTATAAATCATGCTGCTATAAAGACCCATGCACACGTATGTTTATTGTGGCACTATTCACAATAGCAAAGACTTGGAATCAACCCAAATGTCCATCAGGGACAGACTGGATTAAGAAAATGTGGCACATATACACCATGGAATACTATGCAGCCATAAAAAAGGATGAGTTCGTGTCCTTTGTAGGGACATGGATGCAGCTGGAAACCATCATTCTCAGCAAACTATCGCAAGAACAGAAAACCAAACACCGCATGTTCTCACTCATAGGTGGGAATTGAACAGTAAGATCACTTGGACGCAGGAAGGGGATAATCACACACCGGGTCCTATTGTGGGGAGGGGGTGGGGGGAGGAATAGCATTAGGAGATATACCTAATGTAAATGATGAGTTGATGGGTGCAGCACACTAACATGGCACATGTATATATATGTAACAAACCTGCACATTGTGCACATGTACCCTAGAACTTAAAGTATAATAAAAAAAGATAAAATAAAAAATAAATCACGTGGTTAAAAAAAAAAAAAAAAAACCTGTCTCTCATTGTAGGATTATTATTCTCTCTTTTCATTACAGATGGATACCATTTCTACCTTCTGTGTTAAAAATACTTTCTGGGCCAGGTGCAGTGGCTCACTCCTGAAATCCCAGCTCTTTGGGAGGCTGGGGTGGGCGGATCATGAGGTCAGGAGATCGATACCATCCTGGCTAACACGGTGAAACCCCGTCTTTACTAAAAACACACAAAAAAATTAGCCTGGAGTGGTGGTGGGCACCTGTAGTCCCAACTGCTCGGGAGGCTGAGGCAGGAGAATGGCATGAACCCAGGAGACTGAGCTTGCAGTGAGCCGAGATCGTGCCACTGCTCTCCAGCCTGGGCGATAGTGCAAGACTCAGTCTCAAAAAACAAACAAACAAAAAATTACTTTTCTGACTTGGAGAATCTGGGTGAAGGGTAAATAGAATTCCTTGTACTATTTTTGCAACTTTTCTATAATCCTAAAATTATTTCAAAACAAAAGGTTAAAAAGGTATTTTCCAGACTACTTTGGAAACCTAATTACTAGTAATAATTCTGAGTTTTAAGCAACCAACTTAGAAACTTTTGGAATGCAATCAATCCATTAACAAATGAGGACTATCTGTACTATCGTTTTTTTTTTTAAGACGGGGTCTCAGTCTGTCACCCAAGCTGGAGTGGTGGGGTGATCTCGGCTCATTGCAATCTCTGCCTCCCAGGCTCAAGCGATCTTCCCACCTGAGCCTCCTGTGTAGATGGGATTACAAGCAGGCTCCACCATGCCCAACTAATTTTTTTGTATTTTTAGTAGAGAAGGGGTTTCACTCTTTCCCAGGCTGGTCTCAAACTCCTGAGCTCAAGCAATCTGCCTGCCTCGGCATCCCAAAGTGCTGGGATTATAGGCATGAGCCACAGAGCCTGGCCTTCTAGTCTGTTTCGATTCTTCATTTCAATTTACTATAGTTAGTTTTCTCTTTTTCTAACTTTTAAAATATTTTTTATCTTTTACCATTGACATTTTGTGTTATTTTACAGCTTCTTTATATTGGTCTGCATTCCAAAGACAAAACAAAGTCTCTTATCTTTTGTGATATGTGCACATGTACCCTAGAACTTAAAGTATAATAAAAAAAGATAAAATAAAAAATAAATCACGTGGTTAAAAAAAAAAAAACCTGTCTCTCATTGTAGGATTATTATTCTCTCTTTTCATTACAAGAATGTTAGGACCAAGTGGGATGTAGGAAAGGCTCTTTGATAAGCTTTTGGCATTTTAGATCAGAGATGGCAAGTACCTATGACATAGCATTTTTCTTTTATCCATTTCAGGTATTATTTGTTGATCAGACATTCTTCTTGCTGTCTTGGACCACACAGTGTTTTAGGTATCTACTGTCAGTTGATCAGAGTTGGCATGAGAAACAAAAAAATCTAGTGACATCTCTGACTTAGAAGATCAGTTTTGGGGAGAATCTTCTGGAATATCTATTCTATTCTTAAGTTTAATGAGCAGTTTCATCCATTATATGAAGTAATATAATAATTCTGGAAGCGTAGTTATTTAAAGAATGCCTTAAGCTTTGTTTCTTGTCACTTCAGTTTTCAGATATTTGTGAAACCAGGTCTGCTATTTTAATAAAATATTCTTAAAGTATAATGTAACTTTAAAAAATCTACATACTTGTATGTCACATCTTTAGCCTTTAATTGGGTGACTTTTTAAATGTTATCTACTTTTATTCTTATGTTTTCCTCCCCTTTTAAAGGAGTGGACCTACCCTATGAGACGAGAGATGCAGGTATGGCAACCTTTTGTTTGTTCAAACCAACCCATGTTATCGTAGTAACAGCCTTAGTTTATAGGATTTGAGACCTGCTGATTCATGATCTTTAGGTTCATCATTATGTATTTTAAATAATTAATTATTTTAAATATTTAAGGTTAATCTTGGATCTTAAAAAGATGGGAAATTAGAAAGAGGAATGTAATAATAGGTGTTTGTACTTAATGAGTCATTTTCTCTTATTATTATTATTATTTTTTGAAACGGAATTTTGCTCTTGTTGCCCAGGCTGGAGTGCAGTGGCACGATCTCGGCTCACCACAACCCCTGCCTCCCGGGTTCAAGCGATTCTCCTGCCTCAGCCTCCTGAATAGCTGGGATTACAGGCATACACCACCATGCCCGGCTAATTTTGTATTTTTAGTAGAGGCGGGGTTTCTCCATGTTGGTCAGGCTGGTCTCGAACTCCTGACCTCAGGTGATCACCTACCTTGGCCTCCCAGAGTGCTGGGCTTACAGGCATGAGCCACTGCACCTGGCCAATGAGTCACTCTCTTTTTCCTCATGTGAAAAATTGGATACTATTTTTGTGTTCCTTTTGAAAGCAGTTTGCTTTCTCTGTGTAGATAAGTGAGGGAGAGTTCACTGTAAAACAAATAAGCATTGTTCATTTTGTGTCCGATTTTCAATGAACTTCCATAATTAAGTCTTTTAGAAGATCAAATTGAATACTTTCAGTTTGGTATGAATTAAATGATAGCTAACCCTCATAGCAGCTCATTTGCTTTTGCATTTCATACTTTTTACAGTGAGGTCTGTTTGCCCCAGGATTAAGCAGTATCTTGTTCCTGGGAATCCCATGACTTCTAAAAATCTGTTACTTTTCTCTCGTAATGAAAATTCACTTTGAAAAACTATGTGAGTACCTATGAGGCATTTTGTTTGGTGCTATGAGGAATGCAAAGATGACTAAATGTAATTTCTGCCCACAAAAGCCTGGTAGGAGAAATCAGTTTTATATACAAATAATTATGACTTACAGAACTGAACTATAAAGTTACTGTTAGTATCTAGGGTGTGATATATCCAGACTGAAAGCTTTCTATATTGAATTTACATAGAATAAATTTGAATTCAGCTTCTAGAAGGTACATATTTAAATTGTTGAAATTTTGTCAACTGGCACATATTTGAATTTGGACTTTTTATGTTACAGTAATAATTTGCTTCTATTAACTATAGATCATAGTTTTAGGTCGGACACAGGAGTTCATGTCTGTAATTCGAGCAGTTTGGGAGGCTGAGGCGGAAGGATCACTAGAGCCCAGGAGTTCCTTATCAGCCTGGGCAACATACTGAGACTTCATCTCTATTTTTTAAAGAAAAAAAAAAGATTAAAAAAATAGATAATAGTTCCAATCTTGTTGTATCTTGTGCTGCTTTTGATTTGGCCGAATAAGGTTTTGTGTAGGTTTAAAGGGATGATTTCCTTTATGCCTATTTTATTTCCAGATTTTAGCAGAGAATAGAAGTAAAATTTAAAAGATTTTATTAATCTAAAATGCAACATTACAATGTACTAATTCCATCCAAACTGCTTATAAAAAACTGTGTAAGTTCACATATCCAACTTTTCAGAGCTGTTGATATAAAATAAAGCTGTTTAAATAAAACTTGGGTGTCTTATTCGATATTATAAAGCATGCCTGCATTTCTCTACCCAATCATTTGCTCATCGTGGATAGGAAATGCTCCCTAAATAACAAACTTTTAAGCAAATTGTTTTAACAACTATGAAAACACCCCACAAATTCAGTTATATGGTACATAGTCTGATAGATTTAAATTGCTGATGGTAAATACCTCAATTTTTTTTTTTTTCTAGGAAATTTTACCTGGATTGTTCTTAGGCCCATATTCATCTGCTATGAAAAGCAAGGTATGAACTTTGTTAGATTCACCAAGAGAGACTTTTATTAACCAGCCTTTCTTGGGTACGTTTTTTAGCAATAACGAGTTTTATTTTAGGGAGCGTCCACAAGTACTGTCTGTTAACAGTAATTGTCACTTTGGAGTACCTTCCTCTTTCCTTATTTTACTAGACTAGTAGTTGTCAAGTGTTTCACCACAAATCACAGTTTTTGTTTTTTCCTCATGAAATTTGTATGTTTGAAAGATTTACCAGATAACTGATCTTTAATAACTTATTTACTCTCTAAAATACTAGACATCTGTAATTGCTAATCATAGCTTCAGAACAATATGAGGTATACTTAAAGCCCAAAATAAGGAATTTCTATGTTTAGTTAAACCTTCCTTATCAAGGGTAAGACTGTGTGTTAACTGAAAGTGATTCACCTTAGTTGTTTTGCCAGCCAGACTTCAGAGGGCTGGTTGGTATCCCTGATATGAAATTTGAAACTTTTTGAGCACCAGTATGTCACTTGAAGGAAATCCTCATAGCAGTATTTCAGATTTCGGATTTTTGCATTAGGAATGCTCAATTATAAGTATAATGAAAATATGCAAAACAAACAGAAAAATACAAACTCTGAAATACTTCTGGTCCCCGGCATTTTAGATAAGGGATATTCAATCTGTATAGATAGTCTACATAGTCAAACTTTAATGGACTTACTCAGTTGCAGTTAAAAAATAGGTAGATCTCATTTTAATATGTTCTTGCCAGTTCTAAAAGATTCAGTGCTACTAATTCTCTTTGAGTTACAACATGAAACATACCACAAATGTCTTTCCCCTATACTTTGCCTGTTCAGAAGTCAGTATACTTAAATTGTGTTTGATATCTCTGTAATTTAAAATGATGTTCTTAGGAATTTAACCGGTTTTAAAAGGTCATTAATTTTGAAACTCGAAGATTTTTTTAGCTGAAACATGGCTAAGAGTAAACCTGGACATATTGATGACTTTTTGCTTAGTTGGAAAGATAGGGAGTTAGTAAAAGTAAGTACTAGGGAAAGGACAGGGCAGGTAACTATAGACATAGCTATAATTTATTTTCTAAAAGACAGATGTAAACGAGGTTATTGTCCATATAATTTGCTATTCACCAAGTACTAGTCTTCCAGATCGTTTTAGATAATTTTCATTTTTAAAATTCCCATTGTACTTTATAAATATACATACAGTATTTATCACATTAAAGTATTTGTTTAAAGATCTGTCTCCTCAATGGAAGGCTGAGGCAGGCAGATTACATGAGGCCAGGAGTTCAAGACCAGCCTGGCCAACATGGCAAAACCCCGTCTCTACTAAAAATACATTAATTAGCTGGTTATGGTGGTACGTGTCTGTAATCCCAGCTACTCACGAGGCTGAGGCACGAGAATTGCTTGAACCTGGGAGGTAGAGGTTGCAGTGAGCCAATATGGCACCACTGTACTCCAGCGTGGTTGACGGAGTGAGACTTTGTCTCAAAACAAAACAAAAACACACACAAAAAAAGGTCTAGTTCTTCAAAACTTCTTCTCTTGAAATGTCACCATGGTCTTATTAGAGAAAAAGCCTCTATGGCAGTATTTTATATTTCCCACCCTAGGTAACCATAATATAGCCCATATTTGTTTTCATACCATTATCTGAAAACAACAACAAAAAATAATATTAGAGATAAACCTAAATAGATAAACTCCTTTTTAAACACTCATTTATTGTTATTATTATTTTGTGAGAGAGGAGTGGGGTCTCGCTCTGTTACCCAGGCTAGAGTACAGTGGTGTGCTATCATAGCTCACTGTAACCTCAAACTCCTGGGCTCAAGCTGTCTTCCTGCCTCAGCCTCCCAAGTAGCTAGAACTACAGGCACACACCACCATGCCTGGCTTAATTCTCAAAGTTTTTGTAGAGGTGGGGTCTGGCTGTGTTACCCAGGCTACTTTCAAATTCCTGGCTCGAAGTGATCCTCCCACCTTAGCCTCCCAAAGCACTGGATTACAGGCATGACCCACCATGCCTGGCCACGTTTACTTAAGTATATCTTTTATTAAATTCAAATACAGTTTAAATAAAAGAGTCAAATTTAGGGCCTTTGTAACTAGTAAACTATTTCTATTTGTAAAGTTTTTCTCTTGTTTTTAAATGTGAGGTAAAGTCATAATTTGCTTTATATTAGGTTGGTGCAAAAGCAACTGCCTTTGAAAAGTACAAAATAATTCTATTTGCTGTTATGTTAGGGCTCTATTTTGATAGTTTATTTTTACTTAGTAGTAGTCTAATGGGCCTTCAAAGCTTGTTTAAGCATATTTATACATAATTATGTGCATCATCTTGTACTTTCTCACATTCATAAAGTAGATAAGAAAACTCCATAGGTCATCAAGTATACAGGAAGGACTTAATTTTGAATTTGTTTTGGAATTGGCACAAATCTCAATATAGAACATTGGTTAATTATTAAGCTTACCAAATGCTTATCTCACTTTCCCTAACTCAGGTTATACTCAAATACAAAGATAATTGAATTCTAATCTATGCTGACATAAAACTTGCTGCAGAAATTAACACTTAAAACTTGAAAATTATATTGTCTTAGCTCAGGCTCTCCAAACAAAATACCATAGACAGGGTGGCTTAAACAACAAATAATTATTTCTCTGAGTTCTGGAGGCTGGGAAGTCCACAGTCATGGTCCAGCTCTGGTGAGGACCCTCTTGCTGGTTTGCAGATCCTTCCCTTCTTGCTGTATCCTCACACAGCCAAGAGAACGAGTTCTTGCCTCTTATAAGGGTACAGATCCTGTCATGGAGGTTTCTACCCTCTTGACCTCAATTTAAAACTGATTACCTCCCAGAGACTCCACCATCACATCTTGCGGGTAAGGATTTCAATATATGAATCTGAGGTGATGCAAACATTTAGTTCATAACACATAAATTATTATTTTTTTACTTTGCTCATGAATTATTAGTGCTACTGTTTTGTACTATTTAAAATGCAGGAAATGGGAATTAAATATATAGGATTTTAAACTGAATGTGTCAGGAAATTCAAGGTTATCTGATTCTCTTGCCATTGTGACTTGTTAGTTCATTTATTGAACAGATAATTATTGAACACTTAACTAGTTATACATACTTGATACTTAAGTGATTGTATTGTACACTTTACACATACTGTGTATCAGTGAACAAATATAAATCTTTTCTGTCAAGGAACTTAATGCTCTAGGTAATAAAATAACATCTATAAACTCACTTAAATTTATCACTTGCAAATGAAAATTTATTATTTGATAATTTCTAGAATTGTCATGTTAAATTGCTTTTAAGTATGGAGCCAAAAGCACTACAGGTTGAGTATCCCTAATCTGAAAAATCTGAAATGCTCCAAAGTGAAACTTTTTGAGTTTCAGCATGAAAACACAAGTGAACTCCACACCTGTCTCTATGTAATGGGTCACAGTCAAAATTTTGTTTCATGCACCAAATGACTGTATGAAATTACCTTCAGAGTACATGTATGTGGTGTGTGTGAAGCATAAATGAATTTTGTGTTTAAACTTGGATCCTATCCCCAAGACATCTCAGTATGTATAGGCAAATATTTCTCTTTTTTTTTTGAGACAAAGTCTCTGTTGCCCAGGCTGGAGTGCAGTAGCGCGATCTTGGCTCACTGCAAGCTCCACCTCCTGGGTTCATGCCATTCTCCTGCCTCAGCCTCCCGAATAGCTGGGACTACAGGTGCCCGCCACCTCGCCCGGCTAATTTTTTGTGTATTTAGTAGAGACGGGGTTTCACTGTGTTAACCAGGATGGTCTTGATCTCCTGACCTCGTGATCCGCCTGCCTTAGCCTCCCAAAGTGCTGGGATTATAGGCATGAGCCACTGCGCCCAGCCAAGGCAAATATTTCAAAATCTGAAATCTGAAACACTTATGGTCCTATCTTGGGACCAGCATTTTGGATAAGGGATACTCAACCTGTATGGAATATAATAACATGCCATTGAAGTTACCATTTTTAACTTCAGGAAAATTTTTAAATGGTGAAAGGTTAACTAGATTATGTGAAGTATATAAATTAATTCTGACTCTTAAAGTATACTGGGAGAGGCAAGGAGTTGTCTAGAGATTTGGGCTCAGCTACTGCTGTTAACTAGGTCAGTGATGTCCAAGTATTTGGTAATGTAACTGTTTTATGTCTTAGTAGTCCCCTCTAAAGAATAAAGATTGCAGTCAATATATATAACTACCATTTATTAAACACTTGCTGTGTGTCCCAGGTGCTATGCCAAACATCTTACATAAAGGTTCCATCAAGCTCTAAAATTATAGGTATGAAATATCCCTGTTAACCTTTTGAGGACATTAGTGTATTAGTCTTGAATCATTGAAATATCTTGCTACTACCCACTTCAGGTATATTATAAAATTAGCTTTAATCCCCTGGACTTAAGCAGAGACTTGGGTTCTGTGTATTTTCAAACATCTGTGTTATATAGTAAGAGGATGTTTGATGTTTTTAAATATTCATCTTCCCTGTCCTCCCCCTGCTTTTTTTTTCAGCTACCTATACTACAGAAACATGGAATAACCCATATAATATGCATACGACAAAATATTGAAGCAAACTTTATTAAACCAAACTTTCAGCAGTTATTTAGGTAAGAATTATTGCTATGATTTGTAAAACACTTATGGAAGTTTCATTTCAGGTTTTGTACCATCAGTTTTTTCTGTATATAAAAAATGGGTCATATAGTACATAGTTTTTTACAATAAATTTTACTTAAAATACTTAAATAATTTATGCCCATAATGCAGAATTCTAAAGGTTCAAAATAGTGTATATTGTCAAGAAGTTTCTTGGAAAGTAAAAATAAAAAAGAATTTAAAAATAACATATACTGAAAAGTAGATTTTAGTATACATTATTTTATCTCTTGAGGGATAAAGGAATTGAGTATCTAGGGGATAGGTATAGGGAAACAACATCTACTATTACCTCTTTATTGGGTAGCTTTCCAGTGTTAGGTTAAATTTATGAGCATATTTTTATAGTTAAACTTTTGTTTTTTACATTGCCTTTCTTTTTTTTTTACTTTGTATTTTTTGGAGATTGGTTTATATCAGTATGTATATCAAACTGCTTATTCTTTTTTTTTTTTTGAGACGGAGTCTTGCTGTGTCTCCTGGGCTGGAGTGCAGTGGCCGGATCTCAGCTCACTGCAAGCTCCGCCTCCCGGGTTCACGCCATTCTCCTGCCTCAGCCTCCCGAGTAGCTGGGACTACAGGCGCCCGCCAACTCGCCCTGCTAGTTTTTTGTATTTTTAGTAGAGACGGGGTTTCACCGTGTTAGCCAGGATGGTCTCGATCTCCTGACCTCATGATCCTCCCGTCTCGGCCTCCCAAAGTGCTGGGATTACAGGCTTGAGCCACCGCGCCCGGCGCTTATTCTTTTTAAGTTGCATTGTAATCCACTGTATGGCTATACTAAAATTTATTCAGTTAGTCTGTTGGACATTTAGATTGTTTCTGGCCTTATACTAATATGTATAGCATATAGTGACTATCATTGTACATATTACTCAATACGTGAGCATATTGATAGGGCAAATTTGTAGAATTGCTGGATATGAGTATGAACATTTTAAATTTTGATAGATGTTGCAGATTGTTTTCCAGTGCATTGTATCAGTTTACGTTCCCACTGTCAAGTATATGAGAGTGACTCTTCCCTTGGTATCTCTCCAAGATGGAATTATTAAACATTTTTAATTTCTCAAAGTCTAATGGAGTAAAAATGGCATCTCATTTGATGTTCTTATTTATCTTACAAGTTCAGTTGAGCATGTAATGGTTTTTAACGTTCTTTATTTTTTAACTTCATTTTTAAAATAGAGTATGTTACATCTGGTACAAAAACTCTACTTTTTCTCCTCTAAACCCAAGCCACCATGCTCCTCTCCTAGGAGGCAGCTTCTTCCTTCAATATCTATGTAAAAGTATATATGTTAAAAATATTTTAGGCCAGCGCAGTGGCTCATGCCTGTAATCCCAGCATTTTGGGAGGCTGAGGTGGGCAGATCACCTGAGGTCAGGAGTTCGAGACCAGCCTGGCCAATGTGGCGAAACTCCATCTCTACTAAAGCGAAAATTACCTGAGCATGGTGACACATGCCTGTAGTCCCAGCAACTCAGGAGACTGAGGCAGGAGAATTGCTTGAACCCGGGAGGCAGAGGTTACAGTGAGCCGAGATTGTGCCACTGCACTCCAGCCTAGGCAACAGAGCAAGACTCCATCTCAAAAAAAAAAAAAAAAAAGCTGGGTGCAGTGTCTTACACCTATAATCACAGTACTTTGGGAGGCTGAGGGGGGTGGATCATGAGGTCAAGAGATCAAGAATATCCTGGCCAACATAGAGAGACCCCGTCTGTACTAAAAATACAAAAATGTTCTGGGCATGGTGGTGTGCGCCTGTAGTCCCATTTACTCAGGAGGCTGAGGCAGGAGAATCACTTGAACCCGGGAGGCGGGAGTTTCAGTGAGCCGAGATTGCCCCACTGCACTCCAGGCTGGCGACAGAGTGAGACTCTGTCTCAAAAAAAAAAAAAAAAATTTAATGCTCTGCTTTATTTTTAAAATGAAACCAATTTATAAATATCTGTAAATGCAAGATACATACTCTAAAATACATTGTTTGAACATAAAATAGAATACTATGTAACCATGAAAAAGAATGTAATATATCTATGTGTTTGGATTTGGCATGATCTCCAAAATAATGCATTGCATGAACAAAGCAGAGTGTGGAACAATGTGTATATATTCGCAATGTGTTGAGTAAATACATATATACTACATTAAGTATATTTATTCTTGTATATGCATAGAAAATTTCTGGACCAACAGGCTAGAAACTTCATAGTGATTGCTTCTAAGAAGGAAAATTCAGGGCCTGTGATGGTACAGGGACATATTTTTATTTCATGGTTTTTTTTTTTTTTTTTTGAGATGGAGTCTCACTCTGTCACCCAGGCTAGAGTGCAGCGGCATGATCTTGGCTCACTGCAACTTCCGCCTCCTGGGTTCAAGCAATTCTCCTGCCTCAGCCTCCTGAGTAACTGGGATTACAGGTGCACACCACCACTCCCAGCTAATTTTTTTTTGGATGGAGTTTTGCTCTTTTGCGCAGGCTGGAATGCAATGGCGTGATCTTGGCTCACTGCATCCTCCGCCTCCCAGGTTTAAGCAATTCTCTGCCTCAGCCGCCCAAGTAGCTGAGATAACAGGTGCCCACCACCACTCTGGGCTAATTTTTTGTGTGTTTTTAGTAGAGACGGGGTTTCACCATCTTGGCCAGACTGCTCTTGAGCTCCTGACCTCTTGATCCACCCACCTCAGCCTCCCAAACTGCTGGGATTACAGGCGTGAGCCACCACACCCGGCCTAATTTTTGTATTTTTTGTACAGATGGCATTTCACCATGTTGGCCAGGCTTGTCTCGAACTCCTGATCTCGTGATCTGCCTGCCTCGGCCTCCCAAAGTCTTTTTCTGTTGTGTATGTGTATTTATGTGTATACGCGTAGAATTATTAAAGAAAATGAGAATGTTGTGTTTTAAAATATCAAACTATATAAGGTGAAACTAATCTTAAGAAAAAACAAACCAACCAAAAAATCATACTATTCATTTCTAATGTGTACAGAATTTTTGTTCAAATTATAATGTTGGTGCGGGTTCTTTATCCTAATGGAAGAACCATTTCTCCTTAAACTTTTATAGTACTAGTTTTTAGAGATTGGTAGTTCTACTAGTAGTTCTTGACACGGAATATGTTATGCATTAAAATATTTAATTTAGGCCGGGTGCGGTGGCTCAAGCCTGTAATCCCAGCACTTTGGGAGGCCGAGGCGGGCGGATCACGAGGTCAGGAGATCGAGACCATCCTGGCTAACACGGTGAAACCCCGTCTCTACTAAAAAAATACAAAAAACTAGCCGGGCGAGGTGGCGGGCGCCTGTAGTCCCAGCTACTCTGGAGGCTGAGGCAGGAGAATGGCGTGAACCCAGGAGGCGGAGCTTGCAGTGAGCTGAGATCCGGCCACTGCACTCCAGCCTGGGCCACAGAGCCAGACTCCGTCTCAAAAAAATAAATAAATAGGCCGGGCGCGGTGGCTCAAGCCTGTAATCCCAGCACTTTGGGAGGCCGAGACGGGCGGATCACGAGGTCAGGAGATCGAGACCACCCTGGCTAACCCGGTGAAACCCCGTCTCTACTAAAAAATACAAAAAAACTAGCCGGGCGAGGTGGCGGGCGCCTGTGGTCCCAGCTACTGGGGAGGCTGAGGCAGGAGAATGGCGTTAACCCGGGAGGCGGAGCTTGCAGTGAGCCAAGATCTGGCCACTGCACTCCAGCCTGGGCGACAGAGCGAGACTCCATCTCAAAAATAAATAAATAAATAAATAAATAAATAAATAAATAAATAAATAAATAAAATATTTAATTTCATTCTGAGTTAACATTTTTCCTTTGAAGAGTTGTTTTATATAACTGGAATTCCCAATCACTTCAGGCTACAGTCATTGTTGAAATCCTTGTGGGTTAAATCTTGGATTTTCCTCAGATCCTGGGATTCAGCTTCTGCGGTGTTTTGTTTTGTTTTGTTTTTGAGACAGAGTCTTGTTCTCTCACCCAGGCTGGAGTGCAGTGGCACGATTTCAGCCCACTGCAGCCTCTCCCTCCCGGTTTAAGTGATTCTCTGCCTCAGCCTCCTGAGTAGCTGGGATTACAGGTGTGCACCACCACATCTGGCTAATTTTTATATTTTTAGTAGAGATGGGGTTTCACCATGTTAGCCAGGCTGGTCTTGAACTCCCAACCTCAGGCAATCCACCTGCCTCGGCCTCCCAAAGTGCTGGGATTACAAGCGTGAGCCACCATGCTTGGCCTCAGCTTCTCTGTATTAAAGTCCTGAATTCTTTGAAGTTGTTACCGGGTAACTGATCATTGAAGAACTGTAATTTTTAATGCAAAATTGTCCTTAAAACTAGTTTAATAACTTAGCTACTTGCCTATAGTTGTGTTAATAAACAGTGGTCTTAGGAATGCTTAGAAATGGAAGTTTTTTACAAAATAAAACAAGCTAACATATTAAAAATGCCTTATTTTTAAGTATTTTGTAAAGTGTAAAATTCAGGACAGGTGCTCTCTCAGCGGTTTTTTTTTTTTTTTTTTTTTTTGCTTTACTAAAAATTAGTTCAAACAGTGGATGTTTGAGTCATGGTTCCATAGACCATGCCTTCTGTTTTTATTTGTTCCTTCTCTTTTAGACTTTGGACTTCCTCTGAAATGTCCTCTGTAGTTTTATGAGCAGGGGTCACAGGACCACTTAGAGAACAATCTTCTGGTCTTAGAGAAATTGATAGAAATAAAAGAATAACATAACGATTACAGGTACCTTTGTCTTTATTTCTAGGTCCACTCTGATCTAGAGGAATGTATCTTCCTGCTTGTGATTTTTCTATTTTAGCCAAATGGTTCATTATATGCCAATAAAATATGTATTTATTTTTGAGATAAGAATCTTGCTTTGTTGCCCAGGCTGGAGTGCAGTGGCCCAATCATAGCTTACTATATCCTTGACTTCCAGGCTCACACAATTCTACCTCAGCCCCCTGAGTAGCTGGGACTATAGGTGCACACCACCACACCCAGCCGATTTTTTAATATTTTTTAGAGATGGAGTTTCCCTCTGTTGCTCAGGCTGGGCTCAAGTGATCCTCCCACCTTGGCCTCCCAAAATGCTGGGGTTACAGACATGAGCCATTGTGCCCAGGCTGATGGATTTTTTAAATACTAAAATATCAGAGATGTTAACATTGTGTTTCAGGTTTTAATGCCTTCAAACAATGTAAAATCTACCACACAGTTCTTGGGAATATGATACTTTGAAAGTTGTTTTGCGTTCTTGTCATGGTTACCAAGAAATAATGAGTTATTTTTTAAAAATACATTAAGTGTTTTACTTAAAGTGTGCTTATCACAAAATACTCTATTTTCAGATATTTAGTCCTGGATATTGCAGATAATCCAGTTGAAAATATAATACGTTTTTTCCCTATGGTAGGTACCAGTATTTTAAAAAATAACATTTAAATTTATTTATGATTTGACTTCTTAGTTGTGCTTCTTCTTTTTTCTTTTCTTTTCTTTTTTTTTTTTTTGAGACAAGAGTTTCACTCTTGTTGCCCAGGCTGGAGTGCAATGGCGCAATCTTGGCTCATCACAACCTCCGCCACCTGGGTTCAAGTGATTTTTCTGCCTCAGCCTCCCAAGTGGCTGGGATTACAGGCATGAGCCACCATGCCCAACTAATTTTGTATTTTTGGTAGAGACGGGGTTTCTCCATGTTGATCAGGCTGGTCTCGAATTCCCGACCTCAGGTGATCCGCCCGCCTCAGCCTCCCAAAGTGCTGGGATTACAGGTGTGAGCCATCACACCCGGCCGCTTTAATTGTGCTTGTAAAGCTTACTACTTTTACTTTGCTATGACTGAAAATTATGTGATTGTGTTTTTAAAAAAAATGAATTATTTGTAGAAAATTTTTTTATGATCTCCAGAAATTTGAGGAATCATATTGTTAATGTATTAGATTCAAATTAAATTTTGGCTTCTTTATTTTGTTTTATTTTTTTTTTTTTGGACTTGTCTACTACAAGACAATTATTTGTAGCATTTTGGAAATTTGTGAATTAAGATAATTTTTATACCTATAAATTAGGAAATTATTTTTAATAGGTTTCATTTTATTTCATTATATGCATTTATTTTATGCTTACATTGATCCACATGTCTTTTGCCTCCAGACTAAGGAATTTATTGATGGGAGCTTACAAACGGGAGGTAAATAATACTTCCTTTGCTTAACTAATGTTTATATTTTGATTATTTGTTAATTTTTTAGTTGGTATTTGTCTTAAATGCAGGATATGGAAGTTACAATTACATGTAGTAGCTTACTCCCAAATTTTTATTTTCCCAATTACTTGTTTCATTTGGATAGGCTTTCTGGAGTATCCCTGTAGACTGTTTTCAAATTCTCTGTGAGCTTTCAATTTCTTTAATAAGAGTCTGGTATATTCTCTACACAGTTAATAACAACAAATTGTAAAGATTTGAAAATAAACATCCAAGCGATTATAGTATATAAGGAAGGAGTTACTTTACTGTGGTTTCAATATAGTTCAGCTGCTGACTCAGGTGTTTTTCTATTAGAATAACGAATTCATGTTTTTCAGGAAAAGTTCTTGTGCATGGAAATGCAGGGATCTCCAGAAGGTATGAAGTTAGAAATAATCTTTCTTTCTGTAACATTTAATTAATGAGTTGTATTTTCTGGTTGTTTTCTAAAATTATTTCCCCCTCTTCAGTGCAGCCTTTGTTATTGCGTACATTATGGAAACATTTGGAATGAAGTACAGGTAAGAAAATACCCTAAAACCTAGCCACAGTTTAAATTCTCATTAAAATAAAGCTTAATGGGAATGGTTTAGAAGTTTGAAGTTCTTATTCCCCTGATTATTTTTCATGTAGTCATGTTTGATTAGGCAGGCCGTTATTCCATGGTTAGTCTCAACCTAATTTATCTAGTTGTATAGATATGCTTAGGCTAATATGGAAATTCTATGAAAAACTACTTACAACAAGAGAATTGGTTGGTCTGAGTATAAAAACTCCTGAACACAAATGTTAGTGCTTGCCTTATATAAAAGGCTAATTTGTCATGTTCTACTTTAACAATAGTTGGATGAAAAATTACCTAGGAATTGTGTGCAGCATCTGTTTACAATTCAGAGTAGTCTTTCTTATCGAAAATCATCTTTTCCAAGCATTCTATATAGATTTTTTAAAAGATGGGGGTGGTCATGAGCTTCTTACCCTAACACAAAGCAAAAGCCTGGGCAGTGTACAGTATTTCCTTCCTCAGTTTTTCTTGTTCTACAAATTAGAAATCTTGTAGTAATCATTGATACCTCTTTCTATTTTAGTCCCCTTTTATATTTAAATTAGAATGGAAAACTTTGCTTGAAAATCTCTATTCTTAAAAGAATATTATTTGAATACAAATATTTATTTATTTATTTATTTATTTATTTATTTATTTATTTATTTTGAGACAGAGTCTTGCTGTGTTGGCAGGCTGGAGTGCAGTGGTGTGAACTCGACTCACTGCAACCTCCGCCTCCCGGATTCAAGCAATTCTCCTGCCTCAGCCTCCCTAGTAGCTGGGACTACAGGTACATGCCACCATGCCCAGCTAATTTTTATATTTTTATTAGAGACAGTGTTTCACCATGTTGGCCAGGATGGTCTCAATCTCTTGACCTTGTGATCCACCAGCCTCAGCCTCCCAAAGTGCTGGTATTACAGGGGTGAGCCACTGCGCCCGGCCTGAATACAAATATTTAATTGAAAAAAGATTGAACATGTATTGATGGACTTTATGTTGTATATATTCTTTTTATTCGGAATTTTGTCAGAACATTAATGTTGGAAATAACTTGTATTTATTGGGTCTCTGCTGTGAGCTCAGTACTATTATAGGCACTTTTATCTAATTTAAGCCTCATAACAACAAAAGTAAATAAACCTATTTAACCAGCGATAATATTTTGAGCTTGAACTTGTACTATATGCACAAAATGCTTACATTTTATATATTTATTTTAGAGACAGGGTCTTTGTCTGTTTCTCAGGCTGGAGTATAGTGGCACAATCATAGCTCACTGTAGCCTCAGACTCCAGGGCTCAAGCAGTCCTCCCACCTCAGCCTCTCAAGAAGCTGGGACTATACCACATCACTGTGCATGGCTAATTTTTAAGTTTTTTGTAGAGATGGGGTCTGACTACATTGCCCAGGCTGGTCTCAAAGTCCTGGCTTCAAGCAGTCCTCCTGTGTTGGCCTCCCAAAGGATTGGGGTTACAGGCATGAGCCACTGCATCTGGCCACTTTACACTTATCTCCTATTCATAGTAGTTTCCCAAGGTAGGTGTTATTAGACTCTTCATTTTACCAGTGGACAAAATAGAACTTAGAGAAGTTGAGCAAGCTGCCATAAGCATATAGCTGGTGAGCAAAGGAATTATATTTAATCTCATCATGCTTTTTCCATTACAACTCATTACCCCTCTCTAATACTAAGTTGTATGATTATGATTTAATTCATTAAATAATGCTGTCACATTAATGTTCTTTTCTGTTTTCAGAGATGCTTTTGCTTATGTTCAAGAAAGAAGATTTTGTATTAATCCTAATGCTGGATTTGTCCATCAACTTCAGGTAACTTCTCTTTTCTTCCTCTTTAAGGTAGTTGGAAAGTAAGATATAAAATCCTCTGTACATGTAATTTAGGTGTACAATTTACTTTGTAAATACTTAAAATTGCCATAATCTGACTATTTTGATCCTTTATTCAAGTTTATATCTCTATTTATAAGAATTTTCTTGGCTGGGTGTGGTGGCTCATACCTGTCTGTAATCCCAGCACTGTGGGAAAACAAGGGGTTTGGATCACTTGAAGCCAGAAGTATGAGATCAGCCTGGGCCACAAAGTGATACCCAATCTCTAAAAAATAAACAAAAATTAGCCAGTCATGGTGGTGCATGGCTGTGGTCCCAGCTACTCAAGAGGCTAAGAAGGGAGGATTGCTTGAGCCCAGGAGTTTGAGGCTACAGTGAGCAGTGATTGTGCCATTGCACTCCAGCCTGGCCTACAGAGTGAGACCCCATCCCTAAAAAATTTAAAAAAAAATTTTTTTCTTAAAAGCTGGCATTACCAAGAAAAAAAGGTTAAAGACATATTATCAAATCTAAGGTAAAATAATGACTCTTAGAAATGTTTTTGATTTTTTTCTTCATTTTGATCACACAGAGCATAAGACAGTTTTGATTCTAAGTATACTAACTGTAACAGCTTTTTCCATTACATGTTTATCTTTTCCATGTTGTTTCGTATTTTGTTGATGCCTGGCAGATGCACTGAAGAAGACAATAAATCTGTGAATTAATCTGATTAGACCAGGTTATTCAGTTTATTCCAAGAGGCCAAATCATAGGCTGCAGAATGTGCTCTGGCTGATTACATCCAGTTTTGTAGGAATAAAGCTCATGTTTCAACATCAAGAATATTTATTACAAAATATATTGTTGTAGTGACCAAGCTTTAATTTTTATTTTAATATTTACTTTTAATTTTTACTACATTCAAAAGAGAAACAGTGTCATCTGTGTTCAGCCTGTTCATGTAAAATGTTTGTCTTCTAACTTTATAAGTTTCTTTACCTTTTACCATGTTGTAGAGAACATTCTTGTTTTTTTCATTTTTTAAAATTATTTTTTAAGCTTTTCTTTTTTTTGTGGATACATAGTGGGTAGGTATATACATGGGTGCATTAGATATTTTGACACATGCATGCAATGTGTAATAATCACATCATGGAAAAACAGAGTATCCATCCCCTCAATCATTTATCCTTTGTGTTACAAACAATCCAATTATACTCTTACTTGTTTTTAAATGTATAAAAACATTCTTTTTTAAAATTAATTTTTGTATTTGAAAGAGCAGTATATGCATATGTTTAAGAAAATGGTTCTGGCACAGTGGCTCACACCTGTAATCCCAGAACTTTGGGAGGCCGAGGTGAGTGGATCACCTGAGGTCAGGAGTTTCAAGACCAGCCTGGCCAACATGGGGAAACCCCATCTCTACTAAAACTGCAAAATTAGCTGGGCGTGATATTGCATGCCTGTAATCCCAGCTACTCAGGAGGCTGAGGCAGGAGAATCGCTTGAACCTGGGAGGCGGAGGTTGTGGTGAGCCGAGATCACGCCATTGCATTCCAGCCTGGGCAACAAGAACGAAACTCCGTGTCAAAAAAAAAAAAAAAAAAGAATATTGGAAAGATCGTGATAGGTGTATCTGTGTGAATATACCTGTAAGGTAACTAAAGTGGAATTGGTGGGTTCCAGTGTATCTGAAATTTGATAGATGTTTCCAGATTGTCTCCAAAAAAGATGAAATAATATAAACTTATACCACCAGGAAACAAGGAGTGCCTATTTCCTCCTACCCTAATTAACATCAGTAGCCAAAAATGATTTTTTTTTTTTTTTTTTTTTTTTGAGATGGAGTCTTGCTCTGTCACCCAGGCTGGAGTACAGTGGTGCCATCTCGGTTCTTTATAACAAATTCTGGTGTGTCCTTTAGAGGTCTGAAGTTTTCTTTTTTAAAGTGCTAGTTCTTGTTTTTGAACTGTTAATATGGTGACTTGAGTTACTGGGTCACATTAGATTAGATTTCCTAATATTGAATCATCCTTTTGGTCCAGCAATGGATCCCACTTGGTTATGATACACTGTTTTCTTAATGTATTGCTGGATTGTATTTGCTAATCTTTTTTTTTTTTTCAGGATTTTGGAATCAGTTAAATAGTAAATTGGTTTGTCTTTTTTTTTTTTTTTCCTATACTATCCTTTTCTGGTTTTACTGTCTCTATCAGTGTTCTCATTTTTTTTTTTTTTTTTTTTTTTTTTTTTTTTTTTTTTTTTT
>NC_045439.1:54622494-54623810 GCF_002776525.5 Piliocolobus tephrosceles | reverse complement strand
CCCAGGCTGGAGTGCAGTGGCCGGATCTCAGCTCACTGCAAGCTCCACCTCCCGGGTTCACGCCATTCTCCTGTCTCAGCCTCCCGAGTAGCTGGGACTACAGGCGCCCGCCTCGTCGCCCGGCTAGTTTTTTGTATTTTTCTATTAGAGACGGGGTTTCACCGTATTAGCCAGGATGGTCTCGATCTCCTGACCTCGTGATCCGCCCGTCTCGGCCTCCCAAAGTGCTGGGATTACAGGCTTGAGCCACCGCGCCCGGCCCGTTCTCATTTTTTAATGGAAACTTTCCGTTTCTCTATGTGCCATGGATCAATTTAAATTAGATTGGAGTTACTTGTCTCTTAATGCATTAGTATATGGCACCTGTGAAATATCTGACCATAATGTTTTATCTAATTCAGTTATTCATTATTTCATTCATTCATATATTTTGACAGTAGACCAATTCTCAGACAACATTCTTCATTCGGTGTATCGGTTTGGTTTTCTTTTCTTTCTTTTTTTTTCTTTTTTCTTTTTTTGTTTTTTTTTTTTTGTTTTGTTTTGTTTTGAGGTAGAGTCTTGTGCTCTGTTGCCCAGGCTGGACTGCAGTGGTGCAATCTCAGCTCGCTGCAACCTCCGCCTCCTGGGTTCAAGTGATTCTGCTGCCTCAGCCTCCAGAATAGCTGGGATTACAGGCGCCTGCCACCATGCCTGGCTAATTTTTGTGTTTTTAGTAGAGACGAGGTTTCACCATATTGGCCAGGCTGGTCTCAAACTCCTGACCTCAGGTGATCCGCCCACCTTGGCCTCCCAAAGTGCTGGGGTTACAGGTGTGAACCACTGTTCCTGGCCTGGTTTGATTTTCTGATACTCCTCAGGTCACTTTGGAAGTATTTATGATGCTCTGTGTAATCATCGATTTCGTAAGAGTTCTACATAGAATTAAGGAAAATAGTATCTTGTACTTTAATATCTTTTTTTTCTATTATTTTTTTTCTTCTTCTGGTTAGTCCATGCCATTTTTCTGTATTCTAATTTCTGCTTGCTTGGTACTTTGCTTTAGTGTTGTTTGCTGCTGTGGTTGTGAATTTCCTGAATTGAAAACTTGGTTTCTTTTTATTCTTTCAAAAATACAAGGCCACTAATTATCCTCTTTGCATTGTGTTACTCGCATGCTGCAGATTCTCATCGGTATTATTTTTATTGTTATAGCTTGATAGTCTGTGATTTCAGTTTTGGTTTTTTTTTAAATCTAATGTATGTTTAGATTTTTTTTTAATTGTATAGGTGACTGGGTTTCAAAATTTTTTTTTTTTTTTTTTTTTTTTTTTTTT
>NC_045439.1:54562234-54622394 GCF_002776525.5 Piliocolobus tephrosceles | reverse complement strand
TTTTGAGACGGAGTCTCGCTCTGTCGCCCAGGCTGGAGTGCAGTGGCCGGATCTCAGCTCACTGCAAGCTCCGCCTCCCGGGTTTACGCCATTCTCCTGCCTCAGCCTCCCGAGTAGCTGGGACTACAGGCGCCCGCCACCTCGCCCGGCTAGTTTTTTGTATTTTTAGTCGAGACGGGGTTTCACCGTGTTAGCCAGGATGGTCTCGATCTCCTGACCTCGTGATCCACCCGTCTCGGCCTCCCTAAGTGCTGGGATTACAGGCTTGAGCCACCGCGCCCGGCCTCAAAATTTTTAATTTTGTTCATATTTAGTTTTATTATAATCAGAGAATGTTTTTTAGTACATTGTTTTTGATGTTTTCTTTGTGGTTTAATATGTAGTTGTTGTCATGAATTTTATGGGCATTTGAAAAGAAGATGTATTCTGTTTTCAGGGGGTAAAGTTAAATGTGTTTGTCCACTTGATCTGTCTTGGGCTGAAATCAGTGAACTGGAATCTATTACTATATTTTTATTTTTTCCTTATTTTTATGTTTACTTTTTCTTTCCGCTTTTTTGGTTTTGCAAGTTTGTTTTCTGTACTTACTATTTGGTACATAAAAATTCAAGTTAGGTTTTTATTTTAGTTGTACCCTATTTAAATTTCAGGGTTTTTTTGGGGTTTTTTTGTTTGTTTTTTTTTAGATAGAGTCTTTCTCTGTTGCCCAGGCTGGAGTGCAGTGGTGCAATCTCGGCTCACTGCAACCTCTGCCTCCTAGGTTCAAGCGATTCTTCTGCCTCAGCATCCCAAATAGCTGGGATTACAGGCGTGCATCACCAAGCCCGGCTAATTTTTGTGTTTTTAGTAGAGACAGGGTTTCACAAAACATGTTGGCCAGGCTGGTCTTGAACTCCTGACACGATCCGCCCACCTTGGCTTCCCAAAGTGCTGGGATTACAGGTGTAAGCCACTGCGCCCGGACAGATTTCAGTTACTTTACCTTGCAATTAACCTGGTTTAATATTGTAAATCCTACTCTTTCTGTTTGCTTGCATTTGCCTTTTGAGTTTTCCCATTCCTTTGCCTTCAAGCTTTCTTTTTATTATTATTATTATTATTATTATACTTTAAGTTCTAGGGTACATGTGCATAACGTGCAGGCTTGTTACATATGTATACTTGTGCCATGTTGGTGTGCTGCACCCATCAACTCGTCATTTACATCAGGTATAACTCCCAATGCAATCCCTCCCCGTCCCCCCTCCCCATAATAGGCCCTGGTGTGTGATGTTCTGCTTCCCGAGTGCAAGTGATCTCATTGTTCAGTTCCCACCTACGAGTGAGAACATGCGGTGTTTGGTTTTCTGTTCTTGCGATAGTTTGCTGAGAATGATGGTTTCCAGCTGCATCCGTGTCCCTACAAAGGACACGAACTCATCCTTTTTTATTGCTGCATAGTATTCCATGGTGTATATGTGCCACATTTTCTTAATCCAGTCTGTCCCTGATGGACATTTGGGTTGATTCCAAGTCTTTGCTATTGTGAATAGTTCCGCAATGAACATACATGTGCATGTGTCTTTATAGCAGCATGATTTATAATCCTTTGGGTATATACCCAGTAATGGGATGGCTAGGTCATATGGTACTTCTAGTTCTAGATCCTTGAGGAATTGCCATACTGTTTTCCATAATGGTTGAACTAGTTTACAGTCCCACCAACAGTGTAAAAGTATTCCTATTTCTCCACTTCCTCTCCAGCACCTGTTGTTTCCTGACCTTTTAATGATTACCATTCTAACTGGTGTGAGATGGTATCTCATTGTGGTTTTGATTTGCATTTCTCTGATGGCCAGTGATGACGAGCATTTTTTCATGTGTCTGTTGGCTGTATGTTTGTCTTCTTTTGAGAAATGTCTGTTCATATCCTTTGCCCACTTTTTGATGGGGTTATTTTTTTCTTGTAAATTTGATTGAGTTCTTCATAGGTTCTGGATATTAGCCCTTTGTCAGATGAGCAGATTGCAAAAATTTTCTCCAGTTTGTAGGTTGCCTGTTGACTCTGATGGTAGTTTCTTTTGCTGTGCAGAAGCTCTTTAGTTTAATTAGATCCCATTTGTCAATTTTGGCTTTTGTTGCCGTCGTTTTTGGTGTTTTAGACATGAAGTCCTTGCCCATGCCTATGTCCTGAATGGTATTCCCTAGGTTTTCTTCTAGGGTTTTTATGGTTTTACGTCTAACATTTAAGTCTCTAATCCATCTTGAATTAATTTTCGTATAAGGAGTAAGGAAAGGATCCAGTTTCAGCTTTCTACTTATGACTAGCCAGTTTTCCCAGCACCATTTATAAAATAGGGAATCCTTTCCCTATTTCTTGTTTTTGTCAGGTTTGTCAAAGATCAGATGGCTGTAGATGTGTGGTATTATTTCTGAGGGCTCTGTTCTGTTCCATTGGTCTGTATCTCTGTTTTAGTACCAGTACCATGCTGTTTTGGTTACTATAGCCTTTTGTAGTATAGTTTGAAGTCAGGTAGCGTGGTGCCTCCAGCTTTGTTCTTTTGACTTAGGGTTGTCTTGGCAATGCGGGGTCTTTTTTGGTTCCATATGAACTTTAAAGCAGTTTTTTCCAATTCTGTGAAGAAACTCATTGGTAGCTTGATGGGGCTGGCATTGCATCTATAAATTACTTTGGGCAGTATGTCCATTTTCACAATATTGATTCTTCCTATCCATGAGCATGGTATGTTCTTCCATTTGTTTGTGTCCTCTTTTATTTCACTGAGCAGTGGTTTGTAGTTCTTGAAGAGGTCCTTTACTTCCCTTGTAAGTTGGATTCCTTGGTATTTTATTCTCTTTGAAGCAATTGTGAATGGAAGTTCATTCATGATTTGGTGCTCTGTTTCTAAACACTTGATTTTAGATGCTTTTCCTTAATATAGTCTAGGATTGAGTTTTGCTATTAAATCTGGTATCATCTCTTTTCTAATAGGTGAATTTAACCCACTTTCATTTACTGAAAATGACAGGTACAATCTTACATTATTTCATATTATGCTTTATGTTTTAAAAGGATCCTTTTTTTTAAATTTCCTTTTATAGTTTAAAAGTTTTTGATGTGTTTATGTTTGTTACATAATTTTTAAGGTTTTATTTATTTACTTTTCCTTTTTTTTTTTTTTGAGATAAGTCTCACTCTACTGCCCAGGCTGGAGTACAGTGGTGTGATCTCGGCTCACTGCAACCTTTGCCTCCTGGGTTTGAGTGATTCACACACGTCAGCCTCCCGAGTAGCTGGGATTACAGGCATATGTCACCACATCCAGCTAATTTTTGTATTTTTGATAGAGACGGGGTTTCGCCGTGTTGGTCAGGATGGTCTCGAATTGCTGAGATCATGTGATCCACCCGCCTCGGCCTCCGAAGTGCTGGAATTACAGGCGTGAGCCACAGTGCCCAGCCCTTAATCCTATATTTCAATAAGATTCAGCCAATCCTATTACCTGTCCCAGAGTCTTTATTAAACTCTTGGACTTTGAGTATTATTTTTAAGGATAGTTCATGGAAACTATATTCCCATGGAAACTATCCCTTTGCATATTGGAAAATATTTTTCTTTTGCCCTTATATTTGAATGACAGTGGCTAGATATAAAATTTTTATTTAATACTTTTTCCTAGTGATTTTGTACACAGATCTGATATTAAATATTATTTGTTTTTTTGTTTTTTTGGAGATGGAGTCTCACTCTGTCGCCCAGGCTGGAGTGCAGTGGCGCAGTCGCGGCTCACTGCAACCTCCGCCTCCCGAGTTCAAGTAATTCTCCTGCCTCAGCCTCCTGCGTAGCTGGGATTACAGGCACATGCCACCACACCCAGCTAATTTTATATTTTTAGTAGAGATGGGGTTTTACCATGTTAGCCAGGCTGGTCTCAAACTCCCGACCTCAGGTGATCTGCCCGCCTTGGCCTCCCAAAGTGTTGGTATTATAGGCATGAGCCACTGCGCCTGGCCTAAATATTGTTTTAGTATAGTTTGAAGGCAGACCAATTTTAAGATTCCCCCCTTAGGTGAATTGATTTGTGTGAGGAGAAGGTTGTCTAGATCAGCAGTCTGCAACCTTTTTCTCACCAAGGACCAGTTTCATGGAAGACAGTTTTTCTGCAGATGGGGTGGTGGGGGAGATGGTTTCAGGACAAAACTGTTCTACCTCAGATCATCAGGCATTAGTTAAAGAGTGTGCAACCTAGATCCCCTCGCATACCATAGGGAGGGATAGGTTTACCATAGGGTTTGCACTCCTGTGAGACTCTAATGCTGCTCTTGATCTGACAGGAGGCGGTGCTCAGGTGGTAATGCTCCCTGGAGTGCTACTCACCTCCTGCTGTGTGGCCCGGTTCCTGACAGGCGATGGACCGATTCTGGGGTCTGCAGTCTAGGGGTGGGGACCCCTCGTCTAGATGACCATAAGATGCTTTATCAAGGTGTATCCTGGTTTTTTGTGTTTTTGTTTTTTGAGAGGGGTTTTGCACTGTCACCCAGGCTACAGTGCAGTGGTGCGATCATGGTTCACCGTAGCCTTGACCTCCTGGGCTCAAGCGATCTTCCCACCCTAGCTTCCTGAGTAGCTGGGACCACGGGTACACACTACCACACCTAGCTAAGTTTTTTGTTTGTTGTTGTTGTTTGAGACGAAGTCTCACTCTGTTGCCCAAGCTGGAGTGCAATGGTGCAATCTTGGCTCACTGCAACCTCTGCCTCCTGGGTTCAAGCGATTCTTCTGCCTCAGTCTCCTGAGTTGCTGGGATTACAGACATGTGCCACCAAACTCAGCTAATTTTTATATTTTTTGTAGAGAGACAGGGGTTCACCATGTTGGTCAGGCTGGTCTGGAACTCCTGACCTCAGGTTATCTGCCTGCCTCGGCCTCCCAGAGTGCTGGAATTACAGGTGTGAGGCCACACACCTGGCTTAGTTTTTTAAATTATTTTTGGTAGAGATAGGGTTTTGCCATATTGTCCAGGCTGGTCTCAAACTCCTGGACTCAAGTGATCCTCCCACCTTGGCCTCACAAAGTGCTGGGATTACAGGCATGAGCCACTACATTCTGCCAGGATGTATCTTGATGATTGCTCTACATCAGTTTTTTCTGAGTCATAGTGTGCTCTTACCACTTGCAAATTCAAGCCTTCCCTTATATCAGGAAAGTTGTCTTCTATTGTGTATTTGCCCTTTTAGTTGTTCTGTTTCTGTTTCTTTTTAGTGTACGCCTTACCCCGGTATAGTTTATGTTCCCTTTTTTCTTTGTTACTTGCTATTTTCTCTGTAATTATTTTCAGTTTTGTTCTTTTTTTTTCCACTTGATTTTTCTCACGTTGTTTTCCATGTCCCATGCTGCATTGTTTCATTAAGTATTTATTTGGCATTGTTTTAATTAGGCACTGACAGTAAAGCAGAGAACAAAACAGACAATAATCCTTGACCTCATGAAACTTATTTAGTGGGAGAATCAGACAGCAAACAAAATGTAGTAGGTCAGAAGTAATGGATCCAAGAAAAATAAGGCCATGTAAGGAGGGTGGGACAAGAATTGCGTTTTTAGAAGGGTGGTCAGAAATGGGCTTACTGAAAAGTGGTATTTTGAGCAAAGACCTGAAGAAATGCACATATTTGGGGAAAAGCATTTGAGGTAGAGGAGTAAGTGTTAGTGGTTTGAGGTGGGAGCATAGTTCTTAGAAGGATACTCATTTCATCCTAGGGCCAGTCCTCATGACCTCATCCCAACTTAATTACCTGCTGAAGTCCCCACATTAAGTGTTTGGACTTCAACATAGGAATTTTCAGAGGAATGCAAACATTCAATCCCGTAACTGCCATTTCTTTGATTAATTTGTTCATAATTTTCATCTTCATGGTATAAGTTTTATGGCATTTTCTTTATGACATTTGGTTATACTCTTGCTTTTCTGTTTTTTTGGTTTTTTCCTTGTAAAATCTTTGAGTAAGACCTAACACTGGTTCCTTTTTGATTATTAGACATCTTTGAACTGGAGGTATTCGTCTTAGATCAGCTATTTACCCAAGAATAAAATTGTGGGAAAGGGGCCAGAGGAGTGGTTGGGGAAGGCAGACAGCTTGAATTTTCCCAGGTTCCTTTGGTGGCATAAATCAGTAAGAAGCAGATCAGCTTATATCACAGGTTTATTTTGTTTAAATTGATAAACACTGATGTATGTTAGAATCACCTGGGGAATCCTTACCCAAGCCAATGAAATGAAAATCTGTGAGGGTGGGGGGCCTAGGTATGTAGGTTTTAAAGTGCCTCAGGTGGCCGGGCGCGGTGGCTCAAGCCTGTAATCCCAGCACTTTGGGAGGCCGAGACGGGCGGATCACGAGGTCAGGAGATCGAGACCATCCTGGCTAACACGGTGAAACCCCGTCTCTACTAAAAAATACAAAAAACTAGCCGGGCGAGGTGGCGGCGCCTGTAGTCCCAGCTACCTGGGAGGCTGAGGCAGGAGAATGGCGTGAACCTGGGAGGCGGAGCTTGCAGTGAGCTGAGATCCGGCCACAGCACTCCAGCCTGGGTGACAGAGCGAGACTCCGTCTCAAAAAAAAAAAAAAATAAAATAAAGTGCCTCAGGTGATTCTCATGTATATCCAGGCTAGAATTGCTGATTTAGCCTTTACTTTTAGCTATCCAGGATCAACTGATGCTTGGCTACATACAACCAAATTTCTCTTCCTCCTTACCATACTTACAGCCTGCTGCTTGCAAAAAACGGCAGGTATACATGTTCACATTTTCCTTAATATGTCCCACCTTCTCCCATAGGCCACTCATATTTCCTGACTTTGTAATACCATGCAAGGGCTTGTTGGTTTTATTTTAGGTCACCTTTTTTAGCGAGCTATGAACTGTGCCTATTCTGGCCCACAGAGGAGTTATCTGCTATGCCTAGCTTAGTATGGTTCTATTTTTTGAAAATTTTATTGTGCAATTATAATACACATATAGAAAATGCATAAAATGTAAATAAACATCCATGTAACTATTGCCCAAGTACAGAAACAGAATGTTTACCAGGACGCCAAAAGCCTTTTTCATGCCCCTTCTCAAACACAAATCTGTTTCTCCCTCCGTAAAGGTAACCGCTCTCCTGACCTAGCTGGTAATCAATTCCTTTTCCCCTCCTTCTCATTTTCAGGGTAATGGATATTTCCTAGTTTCATCAAATGTTTTCCTTGTTTTCAGAAAAGAGAAAAACAAAAATGCCTTTATTCTTATAACTGGAAGCAGAGGACTATTGAGATTGCCAATTTAGGTTTTTGGTGTTTTTTGGGTTTTTTTTTAAACAGATGAAGTCAGAGATCATTATAGCTAATGCCATACTGACTGGCAGTTCAGCATGTAGTACCCTAGCGCAAGCTATTAGCCAGACTTGATTTATAGTTATCAGTGTTATCAGTAGTTCTGAATTTATGAGACAGGAATTTTAAACTTCCATTTATCTTCATACAGTATGGCACTAGAGTTTTCAGTACAGATGAAGAATACCAAAAGTGTATATATTAATCACTATTTTGGGTATCCAAGAATGTAAATATATATTCAAGGTAATTAACTTTTTTTTTTTTAGGAATATGAAGCCATCTACCTAGCAAAATTAACAATACAGATGATGTCACCACTCCAGATAGAACGGTCATTATCTGTTCATTCTGGTACCACAGGTAAGGATTTTTTTCTTTTTGGAGAAATTTGGGAAGAGAGATAATGAAAGGTGGAGAACTTGCTACAGGTTACACTGAACAATTTAAATTGTTTGGAAAACTTGTTTAACTATTGAGCTCAGATAATTCCAAAAGGATTCATTTTATAATGAATAAATGTGTACTGTAATAAGCTTCAGTCTTTTAAGTAGTAGTACATCCATGTTGTAAAGATTAAAATAAGAAGAAGAATCTGGAGAAGGGGCCCTAAACATGCTTAGGTGATCTTATTAAAAGTAAAGGGTGGTTAATACAGCATGTAGGGTGGCTAATGTGAGCTGTTTTTCTCTTGCCATCAATATTTCCATCCTTTCCTCCTTCTGTTGCTATTTCAGAAGTACCCTAAACCCCTTATTTTCAAAGTTAATCCAGGCATGCTCTCAAAATCTTCCTTTCCCAAGACCGTGCTACCTGTGTTTATCACCTTTGTTTCTCTCCTAACAAAGCACACAAGGTATTTTTAATTTATTTCCAGTTTTTCCTACCCTGCAATTCACTTCAACCTTTGAACCAACAGTTATATAAGACAGTAAGAACAGCTTATATACCTAGTTAGCACTGACCTGGAAATTGAGGACAGGTGATCTGATCCACAAGTATAGAATTCATTGCACTCTACTGCACTGCCTATAGTGAGTGATATGACTGTATATTCATCCCCAAGGCTCAACTTCCTAATTGACTTTTTTCTTTCCTTTGCCACATCTATCTAATAATTGCTTTCCACATCCTGTAGGGTCTGTTTTGTCAGTATTGTTAACATTCCTTCCTTTTTTTAATAGTGACCTTAATCTAGTTCAGGTCCAGGTTTGCCTCCTCTCCAAACTTTTGTTATTTGGTCTGTTCTGTACATAGTGGCCAGACTTATTCCCATGAAAGATATTTCTAATAGTGATATTTTTCCTTTGCTAAAGCCTCCTTTGGCTTCATTCCTACAAAAGTTTATAGAATGCCATAAGCCCTTCTGATTTTTCAGTTTCTTTCTCTCCTTGTTCCTCTTTATGTCTGCATTTCAGAAAACAACTACTGAGGGTTTCCTGTGTGTGTCTTTTCCCCACCTAAAATGCGTCACATTTAGTCTCCCTATTCTTGGTTCATATGTCATCTCCTCAGGAAGACATGATGATTAATGCACTCTTCCTCCAACCCCTAGTCGTTTGGAGTTCCCATAGAAGCACAGCACTTCATCTGAAACTTAATCACAGCATCTGGGTTTAGCCTAAGGGCTAGGATATTTTTTCTCATTCAATTGTGTTGATACTATATTTTTATCTTTATTAATTTTATAGTGAAACATTCTTCATATTAGAATGTGCCCTCTGAATTAACATTATTATTACCATGATGTAAGAGTCCTATAGGGCATAAGTTTAAGGTCGTGCCATTGTTAGGCAAAAAACACAGCGGACCCTCTGCTGGTTTAACTGTTCCCTAAAGTTTTCCTCCATGGAGATTCTAATTTCTTGATTATGACTTTTGGGGATATAGAGATAGCTTTGATTCTATGTGGGAGATTTCTGTACTAGCAGATGCTGATGTGAAGAATAGATAAAAGAAAATCTCTTTATATGCTACATGCCTTCCTTTCTCCCAACCTAGACTTCCATAGCTTCAGTGGAAAATTATTTTCAGCTGCTCTTCATAACAGCCTCTATGAAAGCAAAAAGATTATCTACAAAAAATTATACAAATACAAGATTAATTTCCTAAATTTTATGCCCTAAGTCACATGTTTATGGTGCCTGAAAAACAATGAACTTGGTAACGAAACATTTGTGTATTATCTCTTTAAAAGGTCTGTTTTCACACTAGTTCAAAAATTATTATTTATTTTATATGCAATACCTAAGACATACTTAATACTTGAGAAGGAAAATCTGTCATGAAGATTAAGAAGTTATAATATTTAGGTAATGTAGATAACAAAGGAGTTTACTACATTTTGCTATAAGTTCAGTTGTGGAATTTTCATAGTGTATACATGATCACTTAATGAATAACAAAATTTTACTCACTGTAACGTTTTAACATGAATTTATTTTAGTGCCCTTTTAATCTTCATGCAATAACTTTTAGGCAGTTTGAAGAGAACACATGAAGAAGAGGATGATTTTGGAAACATGCAAGTGGCAACTGCACAGAATGGCTGACTGAAGAGCAACATTATAAAGTGTGAATTTCTATTTGGGAAGGAGAAAATACAAGAGACAATTATAATGTAAAATGGTAAAAACATAAGTAGTTTTTTTTTCAATTACATGTTGCTTCCAGACATACTTCTCTGCAACTTGTTGAGCAACATTTTAAGATGTTGGACTTCTGCAGTAGATGGCACTGATGGTTTTACTCCTTTAAAAAAGAAAACACACACACACACACACACTTTACAAGTTTTATTATAAACCAAGAATTTTGGACTTGCAAAGAGGTATTATTGCAATAATGCACTTTTCATACTTGAAATTTATTTGTATGATATAAAGTTATTACTTTAAACAAAATGCAAGTATGGGGGGATTGTTTATAAAGTTTGGGTAATTTATAACAAAAGAATTTGCTAAGGTTTGCTAAAAATTCATTTTTCTGTTCTATATATTACATTTTTAACATAATTTTACAGTTCAGTTTTATGATGGAGCCTCTTACAGAAACATTAACAAAATGCAGGAACCTGCCACATTTCTTTTTTAGTATAACTTAATAGCTTAATTACCATTTTATTTTTTATACTTCTTGTTCCATTATTAATCTTTAAATCATGACCCTCATTAGCTGTCCTTACTTTAACGTGATCTAATTATTGCTTCCTTTCTTATTACTTTCCTAATTTGTTTATTCTATATTAAAGAAAACTACAGTTTCAATGATAAAAGGAAAATGTTTTCATTTATAGTACCAAGTGCTTAAAAACAAGGATAGTGTCAGATTTTCAAGTGACTTTCCTTTTTGCATTTTTTGGCTGTAAAAGCCAAATGTTGTATTTGTTCTTTTCAGAGTTGTCCAGCCCTTTTTTCCTTTGTCCAAAATGATTCTAAATAGAATCTAATAAACCAATGTAGCACCATTTTTTTCTAAATGAAGCCCCAAAAAAGAAAAGTGCCTTGCATCGTTTTTAAAAAACTTAAATCCTCATGGCCTCTAAATTAGTATGTAGAACACTGAAAACTTCTTAACATTTTTGTGTAATTTCCTTTCTTTTTAAACCATAAATTAGTTTAAACTGAAAGTATGAGACTGGAAGAAACATGAGTAAATATTTGGAATATAGAATGTTTACTCTTCGCTTTTATGTTGTCTTAATGATTCTGTGAGATTGTTCCGGCTCAGACAGAAGCTTTTCTTTGGGGAAGGTGATTTGTGGGAGACTCTATTGTATTTTAAATTAGCATTTTAATCCATTCTTGACATTCAGTTAGTCCATATCTGCCCCATAATTTGCTTTAGTAAAGTCACTTTATGGATTTTTGGCTATATTTTAGTTTGTGTGTATAAAAGTTCTAAGAAAACACTTTTGCTATTTTAAGTATGTAAGGGAAGAGAGGAGTGTTTTTAACTTTTTATAGTGGATGACTTTAGGGTAGCACAAACAAAACTCCTTTGTATCTAACTTTTCTCAATCCTCTCTTGAGGTGCTTTACTAATGGGAATGATTTATCTTATGTTCCCTTGGTACCAAGAGGTACTATGCAAAGTAACCTATTACACCAAGTTACTTGCTTTGCTTTTCTATGATGTGATAATACAGTAAAAGCTTTCTAATCCAGCATAGTGGGAGAGTAGAGATTAATTAAAATTGTTAATTAAGAGTTAATTCCTATTGACCCAGGTGATATTCCTCTTCTGATTTCCCTCCCCTTCCCTTCTCTTATCTTACAACTGTGAAAACAGCATATTGTTAATCTCGTTGTCATCCAGTATTCTGCTTTGTGATAATAGGTCCTTTGGTGTGCAATGGTCTAGTGGGGTCAAGATTTGCATTGGGTTTTCTAAAATACCAGTTGATAAAAGTTCCAGATAACACAGCTTTCCTGTATATAGATCACTACTGGGCAGGTCAGCAAAGATCTCTTACAGTGTAATAACAATCTGTGATAATTTAGCAGAAACTCTGCTTAAAAGAATCTTCATAATAGTAAGTTTAGGTTTTAAAAACTTGTTTCATAAATATAAATATATCCAATCTAGTAACCTGGCCAAAAGAACAGATTTTGTTATTGATAATTTGTAGCTGGTAATTTTCCACTTTTTCTATCCACTGTAATTTTTATGTTGTCACTAAAGTGCCTGCCCAGTACTGTATATTAGTCTCTCACAAACACTGGGAAAAGGGACTCTCATCATCTTGAGTACTCTAGAGATATAGATATTTTTTTTTGTTTTGTTTTTTGTTTTTTGTTTTTTTTTTGAGACAGAGTCTCTAATGTCACCCAGGCTGGATTGCAGTGGCGCAATCTTGGCTCACTGCAACCTCCACCTCCCGGTTTCAAGGGATTCTCCTGCCTCATCCTCCCGAGTAGCTGGGATTACAGTCGCATGCCACCATGCCTGGCTAATTTTTGTAGTTTTAGTAGAGATGGGGTTTCACCATTTTGGCCAGGCTGGTCTCAAACTCCTGACCTCAAGTGATCCACCCACCTTGGCCTCCCAAAGTGCTGGGATTATAGGCTTGAGCCACTGTGCCCGGCTGAGTACAATATTAATGCAGACAAACCATTAAGTTTATTCTTTCATATAAGAATATTACAAGTTTGTTTTTTCTTACATCTGTCTACCTAATGTTCAAGTAGTTCTGGTAGCTCTTCCTATTCTTTATTCTATTTGATTCCATTTCTGTGATTCCTTTATTACCACTGATGTTTTGTGATAGTTAACTATGATAAATTTAATCATGATTTATTTTCTAGAGTATTTAAAGTGGGAGAGTGATCACCCAATTCCAACATTAAAAGTGTAATCTGGGCCCATAATTTATAGTGAAATTGTTATCAGAATATAGGGAAACTGTATTACTGTTCATTTTGAAAATATGAAACTTGAGTATTGAAAGTATTCAAACCTGGAATGGCAGTATTCTAATTTCAGTTAATTGGTTCATGTTAATTTCTTACCTATTAGATGTTGAAACAGCAGTGTCCTTTGTTTACTTGTATCTACTCTATGGTGGAAATGTTAAACCATGATAGCTTTTGCTACCAGCTCAACCACTTAACTTTTAGAACAGTTGTGGGGAGATTTTATGCTTCATCTGAGTTTAGAAGTAATGTCAGAAAATGTTAAGCATGTCCGTATTAAGAAAATATAAGGTTTCTAATTGTCTTATTAATATGGTAATTCAAGTGAATTAGAAATATTTAACTGCAATCTTGAATTATAAAGTTGAGATATATATGTATCTCTCTCAAGATCTCAACTTGATGTAAAGTAAATGAGCAGTTACCTGGCGGATTTTTTTTTTTTTAATAACTGATTTAATCCATAATCTCATAACAAACATAGCTTCACCTCAGTATTTTCTTTCTTTCTTTGTTCACCAGTGCTCCAATAAGGGAATGCTAGAAAATAGGTGAGAAGTACTGAAAGACCTTTTTTTTCATTATTGATTAGAAAAGTAAGGTCTCTAGGGTCTTCGAATGCTGGAATTTTTTTTTTTTGTCTTTCCCATCTGTGGCAGCTAAAACAAAAATCACTCAAAATATTCAGGTTTACATGTTAGCTCTCTCTCATAGGGAGTTGCCATACCTCACAGTTCAAAGTGTATTCTATAGATCAGTAACATTATACTGACATGTAATTGCAGTTTACTATGCAGCAAAAATGATTCAAGAAGAAAAATAACCTACAGTGTCTATATACCTTTGTATACACAATTGCTTAAGTTACTCTGCTTTTAACATTTGTACTTGGATAAAATGCTTATGTCTGTATAGGAATGTCACAGTGCAAGATGCTGCTAGCCCAGGCACAAAGTATTAAAATTATTTTGTGAAGATTGGTGGTTGTATTAAAACTGCTGTGCCATTATACCTCCAAAATATTGAAAAGCTCATTCATACTGCTGCTTATACCTCAAAACTTCTTTACTTAGATTGTTATCTACTGGGTAAAAGTAACCCAAATTTACTCTGAGTTAAGAGTGGATGAACATTGAATGTTGAGAAGCACTTTAAGAGTATACTCTAAAACACTGTGGTTACACACACACAAAAAAATGATGGTCTGTACTCCAGGCAAGCCTCAAATTCCACCTCAAGTTTATTTTTAAGGATTAGTTGAGCAAGTTTGGAGTTGGAAGTGAAGAGAATCGTGTTTAAAGGAAAGGGTAGGTCATCCATAGAACAGCTTTCAGTCATTACGAAAAAAAAAAATACTTCTTTTATAGTACCATCTTCCTCCATTAGGCCTACCTGCATACTGTGCTTCATCAAATCTAAGATCACCTCACAACTACACCATTATTTTAGGCACCACTAAAAGGCAATATATGGCTAACAAAACTATGACAAACCATTGATAATATATCCAGATTTCAGATATGTTACAATGCATCTTAGTTGATGAAACAAAAATATACAAAACAGACACAGTAAAAATGACAACTACTTCATTATACCTTTTCACAAGCAAATAGTGCTCAAAAATGTGAACAGCCAGACACGGTAGCCCACACATGTAATCCCAGATACTCTGGAGACTGAGGCAGAGGATCACTTGAGCCCAGGAGTTTGAGACCAGCTTGGGAAATATAGTGAGACCCCACAGAAAAAGTTAAAGCCGGGTGTTATGGCACACACCTGTAGTTCCAGCTACTGGGGAAGTTGAGGCAGGAGGGATGGCTTGAACCCAGGAACTGGAGGATGCAGTGAGTTGTGATCACACCACTGGACTCCAGCCTGAGTGACGGAGTGGGACACTGTCTCTTTAAAAAATGTGGGCCAGGTACAGTGGCTCAGACCTGTCATCCTAGCACTTTGGGAGGCTGAGGTGGGAGGATCACTTGAGCCTAGGAGTTAGAGACCAGCCTGGGTAACAGAGAGAGACTCCATCTCTACAAAAAAAAAATTTTTAATTAGCTGGGTGTGGTGGCATGCACCTGTAGTCCCAGCTACATAGGAGGCTGAGGTGGAAGGATCACTTGAGCCCAGGAGATTGAGGTGGCAGTGTGTGGTGATTATGCCCCTGCACTCCAGCCTGGGCAACAGAGTGAGACCTTGTCTCAAAAAAAAAAAAAGAGGCTATTGTGGGTATACTGCCGGTGGGGTAGTCCTGCTCCACAAGGAGCAGTTTAAAAAAAAAAAAAATTTTAGAAGTGTTTTATGTAGCATTTTTTCATATTTACATTTACTCTCACCATATGGCTTCAAAAATCATAAACATACTCAACTAAAACTACACATCACCATTGTCCTCAATGACACAATTTTTGTATGGTGTACCTTACCTGTAATTCTATTTCCTATGGGAAGATTTAAGAGATATCTTAGGAACACTATTTAAAGGGATTTACTGAAGTGCCAACCTTGTGAATGATTTTACCTCAAATTGTTCAGTGGTAAGAAAGGTAATAAAGCATTTAGTTTTACCTTTAACTAGGCTAATAATTTTTGTTTTGTTTTGAGACAGAGTCTCGCTCTGTCGCCAGGCTGGAGTGCAGTGGCGTGATCTCGGCTCACTGCAACCTTCGCCTCCTGGGTTCAAGCGATTCTCTCACCTCAGCCTCCTGGGTAGCTGGGATTACAGGCGCGTGCCACCATGCCCAGCTAATTTTTCTTTTTAGTAGAGACAGGGTTTCACCGTGTTGGTCGGGCTGGTCTCAAACTTCTAACCTTGTGATCCGCCCGCCTCAGCCTCCCAAAGTGCTGGAACTACAGGCGTGAGCCACTGTGCCCGGCCTAGGCTAATTTTTTTTTTTTTTTTTGAGACGGAGTCTCGCTCTGTCGCCCAGGCTGGAGTGCGGTGGCCGGATCTCAGCTCACTGCAAGCTCCGCCTCCCGGGTTTACGCCATTCTCCTGCCTCAGCCTCCCAAGTAGCTGGGACTACAGGCGCCTGCCACCTCGCCCGGCTAGTTTTTTGTATTTTTTAGTAGAGACGGGGTTTCACCGTGTTAGCCAGGATGGTCTCGACCTCCTGACCTCGTGATCCGCCCGCCTCGGCCTTCCAAAGTGCTGGGATTACAGGCTTGAGCCACCGCGCCCGGCGGGCTAATTTTTAACATGGGTTTTTAATTACCAGAATTTACCTGATAAAACTACTCTTTGCCAAGGTTGTAGGACTTCTGAAAAGACAGAACTAACTTTGTTGCGTTTCACAAAGGACAGATCAGTTCGTCTGCATAGGCCATAAGCAGGTAAGTAGCGCATTCTTGGTGAAGGATTTCTGTTGTTTTGGAAAGCCAACTATAGCTGGCTGCATGGAGGGAAATCCAAAATGGCGTGGCGTGAGTCAATGGGGTGAGAAACACTGGTATTTTCTTTGCAAGTTCGTTTTACAAAGAGCACATAAAACTAAAATTTTATGAATTATGACGTAATCTAATAGTTCAATAGCAGACTCAAGAAAAGCACAGATGTGATTCTAACAGAAGACTACTCATATGAACAGGTTTAATGTAACATGGAATGCAAAAGATTAAAACCATTAAAGTATTTAATTCTTCAACTTTAAAAAATTTAAATAAAACAGGATAATGACCAGAATAGTGCCATTATAATCACATTAAAAAGTAAAGCTTCCATCAACATTTTATGAATTTGGCAAATCTAGTACATTTTTAAGTATTGTGTTTCACTCAATTTTGTGATACTCCATTTTTGAAAAAACTTAGGAGAGAGGCTTCAGATACTCATGAAAAAATAAATCAGGGTAGAAACACATATGCTGAGGTTTACTAATTCACTGTTTAAAAAGGACCTTAGATGTCCCACTAAAATTGCTCTTAGGCGTTTTTAACAAATGAATAGTTATAATTCACAGAAAAGACAAGTGGTACTTTTTAATCTACATAGACTATACTATATAAACTTTTAGTAAAATATATAAATTGTTTTAATCTTGTCAAATAATTTTCATTTCTTCTACTTCTTTAAAAGGCTGATCAGGTTGTTTGCCTGTATTGAGATGAATGTTGGACTATACTATGTTTAGTTATAATAACTAATTTATCCACCCTGACTTAATATGTGGGAAACAATATACCCCTAAGTGTATTGAGATGTTTCTTTGAAACAAAAATATTTAATTTTATGCATGTGATAAGAAACAGCCTTATTCAATGAATACTTTTTTAACTGAGCAACACAGATAGCAGACATATAACTCCTTATTACCCATACTCAAGAAATGAAGCCAAACTTTTAGAAAAATACAATGCAAGAAAAGATTCAAGTTAAAAATATATTCCTTTGGTTAAAAATCATCCCCTTTATAATATTCATCTGTAATCTAAATTCACAGCATGTCCCACCAGCCCAAAGTAATCTTCTAAATGTCATTATACTTGTAGTATTACAATGTTTTTTCAGTCCAGTATTTATGGAGGTCACTCGGCTGCAGCAACAAAATATTTCAACTCTAGGAAGAGTGTACCATTGTAGCATTAGCCCCTTTGACAATTTTCTTAAAAGATTTTTACTTTAGAAACCTCCGACACATGTAGTTTTCTTCAGATACAGTATATCCAAACTTTTTATAGAAACCAACATTTTGTGGTAGACATTCAAGGGTAATCTTGTAACAGTTCAGTTTCTTGCTTAGCAAAGTAAGGGTTGATAATAACCTGAAATTTAAAAAGGGGGGAGGGTGAGGAGATAGCATTTATTAATAAAAATTGATTCTAGTAACAATATGAATTAATGTTGTAAAACTTAAGTTTCCTTAGAAACAGGTTTAGATTATGGCTTTTCCCATTGCATTCATGTAAGTAGATAAGCATTTAAATCACCAAAGCATTTTTACTTAGAGTCAAATATACTTTTATCTAGTAATCTCCAGCTCACTAATAAATAGGACAAATACTAAACTCACCCTAAGCCCTCTTTAAAAATGAAATTTAAGGCCAGGTGCAGTGACTCATACCTGTAATCCTAGCATTCTGGGAAGCCAAGGCAGGCGATCGCTAGAGCCCAGAGGTTTGACACCAGCCTGGGCAACATGGCAAAACCCCATCTCTACAAAAAATATAAAAATTAGTAGGGCATGATGGCACATGCCCAAAGTCCCAGCTACTCCAGAGGCTGAGGGGGGGAAGACCACCTGAGCCCAGGGATGTCAAGGCTGTGGTAAGTAGTGATTGCGCCACTGCACTCCAGCCTGGGCAACACAGTGAGTCTCTGTCTCAAAAAAAGAAAAAGAAAGAAAAAAAAAAAAAAAACGAATTGTAAGATGTATGTTAACACTGAAAACCTTTTAAAAAAAAATGACCAAAATTTTTTTGTAAAACTTCTTTGTTTAAGTCTATTTAAACAACTTAGGAGCAGTCAACATTCCCACATAAAATGAGTACATAATAGCTTTGCTCTTTAATCATTTTTAAAGCTGCTTTAATATTTGTGAAGGTGTGTATCAGATTAACTCAAGATTGGTCTTATTAATATGAAGTAGAAACAAAGCAAGTCTACATCTATACGAAGTTTCTTAATGAATCCAAACCCGTTGTAAAGTGTGGATCTGAGTGCTTTAGAGTATAAAAACTATAAAAGATATATAAATTTGAAGGGTTTGCCCATGTTTGAACAGACTAAAAAAAATCCTATTTTTTAAAAAAACCAAAAGACCTTGATTGAAGTATGACTGGCTGGCTGCAGTCGCTCATGCCTATAATCCCAGCACTTTAGGAGGCCAAGGATCACTTGAATCCAGAAGTTGGAGACTAGCCTAGGCAACATAGCAAAACCCTGTCTCTACAAAAAATTAGCTGGATGCAGTGGTGTGCACCTGTAGTCCCAGCTACTTGGGAGGCTGAGATGAGAGGCTCACTTGAGCCCCAAGAATTCAAGGCTGCAGTGAGCTGTGATTGTACCACTGCACCCCAGCCTGGGCAACAGAAAAAGACTCCATCTATTTAAAAAATATATATATATATATATATATAACTAAATGGACTAGAACACAAGAAATTGGTCTGTTTTGTTCACTGAAGTATTCCAAATTAGATATCTAGAATAGCATCTGATGCATAAGCAGGTATTTAATATTTGTTAATTCCTTAAAACTCAGAAGAGCTAATGTTAAAAAGCAAGTTCTTAGGCCAGGCACAGTGGCTCCCACCTGTAATCCCAGCACTTTGGGAGGCCAAGGCAGGAGGACTGTTTGAGACCAGCCTGTGCAACATGATGAGGCCCCACCTCTACAAATTTTTAAAAATTAGCCAGGTGTGGCATACACCTGTAGTCCCAGCTAATTGGGGGGCTGAAGAGGATTGCTTGAACCCAGGAGGCTGAGCATGCAGTGAGCTGAGATTGAGCCACTGCACCTCAGCCTGGGTGACAGAGCCGTCAAAAACAGACCCTGTCTCAAAAACTAAAAATTATAAGATGCAAGTTCGTATAAAAGGGCAATAAATCAATACCACTTATTTATATTTATTTTAAATGATTTAGATAAACATATAGGGGATTATACAGTGAAGGCTGTTTCAGTATTTCTACAACTTATGAGAAGGAGAGAGCATAGAATATTCTGTAATAGTTGAACACTTCCTTTGTTTTTAAATATGACAGAGAAGCTGAGGCAAATCTGATTAGCCCAAAAGTTTATCTCCTACTAGTATGAGAGTATTACTATGGGCCGGGCACGGTGGCTCAAGCCTGTAATCCCAGCACTTTGGGAGGCCGAGACGGGCGGATCACGAGGTCAGGAGATCGAGACCATCCTGGCTAACACGGTGAAACCCTGTCTCTACTAAAAAAATACAAAAAACGAGCCGGGCGAGGTGGCGGGCGCCTGTAGTCCCAGCTACTCCGGAGGCTGAGGCCGGAGAATGGCGTAAACCCGGGAGGCGGAGCTTGCAGTGAGCTGAGAGCCGGCCACTGTACTCCAGCCTGGGCGACAGAGCGAGACTCCGTCTCAAAAAAAAAAAAAAAAAGAGTATTACTATGAAAAGTTAATAATTTCAAGATGTTACTGTCTGTAAAGAAGTATGCTTCCAATTTTCAAACTTTAAGGCAAAATATGTATAATAATACTTTATTTCTTCATGAAATTCAGTCTAACCTATTGGAGTGAGTTCACAATTAATGAAGCCAAAAAGAACTTCAAACAAGTATCTTGGTAAGAAACTAAATTGGAACAAAATTTATCCAGGGTTACCTTGTTTCTGCCTACTTACAATTTGCCAAGCTGCTTTCCTCTGCATTCATCACTAACAACAACATCTTCTACTCTTCCTCTCTGAAAATATTTACAATGTTTAAAGGAGTAAGCATTTACTTTTGTTTTTAGCTAAAACGAGTAAGAATTTACTGATAATAAGAAGTATATTTTGTAAACTTGAACTTCACAGAAACCAAATGCAAAAAATATTATACAGTGAAGGCTGTTTTAGTATGTATTTCTACAACTTATGAGAAAGAGATCATAGAATATTCTGTAATAGTTGAACATTTCCTTTGTTTTTAAATATGACAGAGAAGCTGGGGCAAATCTGATTAGCCCAAAAGTTTGTTTCCTACTAGTATGAGAGTACTACTATTAAAAGTTAATAATTTAAAGACGTTTTTACTTATTAGAGGAAATAGTATATGAGTCAACTTGTGACATAACTTGTTTTGGCTGTGTCCCCAACCTTCCCACCCCGTTGTCTTTACACAAATATTAGGATGTTGATCAACATCACCAAAATGTAACCTTTTCATGAATATATCGATCATTCTACTCCTTGCTTGCTAGAAAGTTATTTTAGATATCCAAATAAAATTAATGTCTAGTACAGAAACCCCACCGAAATTCGTAAGTGTCACAGAACACATCCCAAGTGTTCCTACCTTATTCTCACTGAATTACTTAAGGTTTTCTCTCTTTTTTAAATTTACTGTTTTATGTGAGTTATTCAGGGATGAAAGGGCACTACATGCATTAGATGTATCATAATTCAAACAGAATAATATTCTGAACCCTTTATCATCTGGAAACAAATTTGTGCTCATGTAGTATATTCAAAGTATTGTTTTTTTAAGAGTAACATTAGGGATTTTGTGCATTACTGCTAAATTGTTTGGTTTCTCTATGGCTATACCAAATTGATCCACCTTACGGAACAATTTTAGCATACAATTCATACTGTTAATACATTTTCTTTCTTATAGCTCTCAGAACACACTGGGAAAAGGGATTTCTAAGAAGCACCAAAAACCAGTGAGAAAACAGATTTGTCTAATGGAAACTCAGTCAGTTGTGCTAGAAAATACAATACCCGTCCATTTTACTTATAAGCAGCACATACCTTAGCACAGGAATGGATGAATTTATGTTCTATAATCAGAGTTGCTGTAGCAACAATCTGTCCTAGAGTCACATCTTCTACAACTGTAACATAATAATCCCCAGATTTCTTCATATGCTCAAAAGATTCTGTGGAAATTGGACAACAAACTGTTACACAGTAGACATTCAATTTTATGCAGAGCCAGAAAAATACTAGGATTAGCTGACTTAATTACTAAATGTTCAAAGCTATTTTACTATAGTAATTTACCTTCCATTTCTAAAGAAAATATTACCAAGTAGTTGAAATATCAGCAATTAGTTATCATTTGGAATATAACCTACACATTCAAAATATCTGCTAGCAAAATAAAGACTAATATAGCTATTTTAGATGAACAACACGTAAAATACAAGTAAATGGCTGATATTGCCACTTCCATGACTAATGAAAACTTCAGTTTCTTCATTTACTTTAAATAGATCTCTTTAACTTTTATACTCAATAGATATTCAAATATAACAAACCTATGCACATTTTAACAAGAGCATGTTTACATGGCTCAATTCTAGAATTTTTACTCTTTCGGTTTCAAAATATTTTTACAAAATAGATTTTAATTTTCCCGTTGTGATGGAAAGTGTTTTGTGATAACATGACTTGCTCGTTTGCTTTGAGAGCACCTTGCAAGGAGGTAAAACATATCTGTTTCCAAGTAACGTTTCCAAGTCACATAGCAAATAGGTGCAAAGATACTTCCCCTCAAATGGATTGTCGGTACTATTGCTGAAATAATATGGTTTCTCATCTAATTGATGTGCACACAAAGAAAAATTCAGGAATAAAAACTGAGGCTAATAGTCTCTCATATTGTTAATTTCTATAGTCTCATTCCAGATAGAGATCTAAAATGGGAAAAAGAAATAAATTCAATGAATGAAAATAAAAATGAGAATCAAAATGATGGTCCTCATTCTCAGGAGGGTCAAACAGAGTTCAATACAAAAATTACCTATTATAAGGAAATGAAGAATTGTAAGTCCTCAGCTATTAAATATTACTAAATATTTAGTAATGATAATAATACTTAATTTCCTTTATAACAGGAAAAAGCAGTGGTAGAGCACTGGACAGAATTAAGGTTTTATTCCTCACCGCAGCAATAACTACCTGTGATCTTGAGCAAGTCTCTGGATCTCTCTAAATTCCCATTTTCTCATATGTCTAAAAGAAGGGGGACAGGGTCGGGTGGACTGACTCTTTAAGATACCTGCTAACCTTAAACTTCAATACAAATAAACCCCAAAATAAATTTAAAGCATATGGTCTTAACTTTGATTCGGTAATGAAATTTATGTAAATATAACCACGGTAAGGGAAATACTACAATAAAAAATGAAAAACCTCTAGAACTAACACCTAGGTTCTATGGTACAGTAATTATCTAATAAAGTAGTCAGATAGTTTGCAAAACAAAGTTACTGGTACATTTGGATTCTAGAACAACTCAGCCACATTAATTTAAATAAGAAAACAGCTAATTTGTTCTTTGAATAATTTCCAGCTATTTGAACAAAAACAAGTGGGCATTAAACAAAAATGAAATCATGTTTCCCTTTATTTCAGGAAAAAGAGATTATAGTACTTACTCATAAATTGTTCAGGGCTGACAACTCCAGTCTCTGTTAGCTGACCCAATACCTTAAAAAAACCTAGTTTTGAAAAACATTTCAAATTACGAGACGAGCAAAAGGAAGACAGTATGAAAGTAAGCAATATATTAAGCAGGTGGGCTTATGGGCAATTTTTTTTTAGAACTTTCTATAATCTTTTAATTATTAGAATATAAAGTGAACCCTATTCTTCTATAATTACTACATATAACAAAAATAGTAACAGGTTTTACCAGTGCTTCTGCCTGCATAAGATGTTTTAAATAGTGCTGACCTTAATATCCAATGTTTATAGACCCAGAACATACATTATTCAATGTATTATATTTTACATTAAGTTCAATGTAAAGGGTGCCAAATTTTCCCAAATATGTGATTTGGTTTTACTTAAAGGTACAATATGTCCAAGTACAATATGGCCAAATACAATATTTGCAAATTAAAGTATAAGTAACACTGTTAAGATTACACACTCTTTAAAATTGTAATTTCTAGTGAATTTCATTAGTGTTACCTGAAATTAATGTGAAACTGCACCTGGAATTCTGAAAATCTTAACTTTTCTACACTCAATAATTAATTAGGCCAAAATTAGGCCCTTCAGGCTGTCTAGCAAAGAGATAATTGTGAAAAGTACAAAGTTGACTTTTAATTAGCAAAGTTTAAGGAAGTTAACTGGGAGAATTTACATGTTAAAAAAAGAAATAAACCTACAAAAACCCTTTCAACTTATCCAAGGAAAATTATTTCCACCCTCATTCCCCAACCAGCTTAAGATTCCTCCTTATGTGTCATTATACATGATAATTTAATTTTTGTTCATGAGAAATATTTTTGGCTTAATTAGGAAGGAGTGATGTCATATTTAACTCATTTTAAATATTTCACAGTAATATTTGGTCTTAGCCATGACACACACTCATTGGAATCGATTGTCCATCACTTTAAAAACTAAGTATTATATAAAAAAAAGTCCAAAAGTCAAATATTTTTTAAAAATTATCTGCATCATAATGTTTACAGAGAAAAATGGAAAGCTAACTCTAATTTTATACAGGATTGTGTACATTACCTCTATTTAAGTCAGCGGTACAAAGAGGCCTCAAAACCAAGCCTTCTCCAGGATGTGTTGGGGAAATGGCTGGAGAAAACGTAGCTGTATTCTGACTCCAGTCCACTTCTTTGAGTAGACTTGGGTCAAACATAGGAGTTTCATCAGGTTTCATCTTTCTAGTAAGGTCTAAAATAAAAATGTAAATATTAAGTCATTTTATTTAATAAAAGGAAAATTATGATTGTTGAGAAAGTTAATATAAATTAATGCCTCTATAAAGCATTCTTTAGCAGATATGCGAGATATTTAACTGCAACCTATCCTGAATCTAACATTAAATTCCACCACTACAGATAAATAGAAAAATCATGCCTACTATCAGATAAAAAATGGCTAAGTGACTAAATTAGTAAGTTTTAAACTATAAAATCCCATTTATTATCAGGTCTTTTTTTTTTTTTTTTTTTTTTTTTTTTCTTTTTTTTTTGACAGTCTTACTCTGTTGCCCAGGCTGGAGTGCAGTGGCGCGATCCCGGCTCACTGCAACCTCTGCCTTCTCGGTTCAAGTGATTCTCCTCCTTCAGCCTCCAGAGTATCTGGGATTATAGGCATGTGACACCACGCCTGGCTAATTTTTTGTATTTTTAGTAGAGATGGGATTTTCCCATGTTAGCCAGGCTGGTCTGGAACTTCAGACCTCAGGTGATTTGCCCGCCTCGGCCTCCCAAAGTGTTGGGATTACAGGCATGAGCCACCGCCCCCGGCTATTATCAGGTCTTTTAAAACATGTTTTTCCTTTGGGTTTGTGCTACTAATGTATAGCTGACTTTTCATGGGCTCCTAAATTTTTTACATTATGTTCTTGGATTTTATTATTGAGCCAAGAAGTCATCTGCTTCAACAGGAAATTGCAAGGGGAAAAAAAATTTTTTTTTTTAAAGTAATCTATCAGTCTTACTTGCCAAAAAAGAAAACTTTCAGCAATGCACGGTGGCTCATGCCTGTAATCCCAGCACTTTGGGAGGCCAAGGTGGACGGATCACCTGAAGTCGGGAGTTTAAGACCAGTCTGACCAACATGGGGAAACCCTGCCTCTACTAAAAATACAAAAATCAGATGGGTGTGGTGGCGCATTCCTGTAATCCCAGCTACTCAGGAGACTGAGGCAGGAGAATCGCTTGAACTTGGAAGGCAGAGGTTGCGGTGAGCTGAGATAGTGCCTTTGCACTCCAACCTGGGCAGTAAGTGAAATTCCCTCTCAAAGAAAAAGAAAACTTATTGGGCATGTAGTTTTTTTTTTTTTTTTTAAGACGGAGTTTCACTCTCCCAAAGTGCTGGGATTACAGGCATGAGCCACCGCGCATGGCTGAAAGTTTTCTTTATTGGCAAGTAAGACTAAGAGATTACTTTTTTTTTTTAAGTTTTTTTCCCCTTGCAATTTCCTGTTGAAACAGATGACTTCTTGGCTCAATAATAAAATCCAAGAACATAATATAAAAAATTTAAGAGCTACCATGTGAGCCACCATGCCTGGCCACATGTAGCTTTTTGTTTTGTTTTGTTTTAAATGAACTATGAATAGAAGATAATTGATGAACAAGCTCAAATTAATTTTTTTTGGCATTCTCAGAAATACTTTATCTTGGCTATGATAGATACACACTGAAGGATTTTGTTTTCACAGCCGATTTTCTATAAAAATCTGTAGTGTGGGCCAGGCATGGTGGCTCACACCTGTAATCCCAGCACTTTGGGAGGCAGGGACAGGAAGATCACCAGAGGTCGAGACCAGCCTGACCAACATGGCAAAACCCTATCTCTACTAAAAATAAAAAATTAGCCAGGTGTGGTAGCAGCCACCTGTAATCCCAGCTACTTGGGAGGCTGAGGCAGGAGAATCACTTGAACCCGGGAGGTGGAGGTTGCAGTGAGCCGAGATCACACCATTGCATTCCAGCCTGGGCAACAAGAGTGAAACTCCATCTCAAAAAAATTAAATAATTAAAATTAAAATGTATAGTGTAAGTTTCTCAGTTACATCTAAGCAGCTTAAAAATAGCTGGTGTTTTTCATGCTATTGAAAAGTGATCATGATATTTCCCCCTCTTTTTTGAACATTTAGAAATGAGCAGGTTCTCACTTGTTGTAGTGTTTTAAAACTGAGACTAAATAGCAGAGAAGTAACGATAGGAAGGAGGAAAAACAAATCATATAAAGCATAAAACTGGGGCCAGGGGGCTTCTGTGCAGCACAGAATTGCTGAAAGAAACAGATGCTTCCCAACAATTAAAAGTTGAGTATTCCTTATCCAGAATGCTTGGAACCAGAAACATTTCAGATTTTGGATTTTTTTTTTCAGATTTGGGGATATTTGCATATATATAATGAGATATCTTGGGGATGGGACCCAAGTCAAAACAAAATTCATCTGTGTTTCATATATACCTTATACGGATAGGACAAATATTTTACACAATATTTTAAATAATTTTGTGCATGGAAAACTTTTTGTACATGAAATCAGATGTGGAATTTTCCACTTGTGGCATCATGTTGGCCCTCAATAAAGTTTCAAATTTTGGAGTGTTGGATTTTTGGATTAGAGATCCAAAAAAAGCAGTCCCCAACTTATTTCTATATCCAGTTAAAGAAACCATATTTTAATGAGAGAACAATTTGCCCAATAACCTAACTCCCAATTGTTCCTTATTGCATAAGTCACAGTATGCTTTAGGGCTAATATTCTTAACTTTTCCTTAAACTAGTAAGTTTCTGCCTGTGTAATCCTATGTAACCATATAAGCAGTGCTACAATATAGTAGTTATGGGAAGGTAGTGTGATGTGATGTAACAACAGAAGTTAACACTTGCTTAGCACTTCCTATGTGCTAGACTATTGAAAGAACTTTACTAATTCATTTATTTCAACCATCCTACAGGTTAGGTGTGGTTATTATCTACAGTTTAACAGATGAGAAAATGTTAAATAACTTGCCAAGGCCACAAAACTAGTGAAGCCAGGATTTAAACCTAGGCATAGAAAGAGCATGAGCTTTGGATTCAGACCTGGTGTTCAAATGTCAACTGTGTGACACGTACTAAGGTAATTAAGCTCTTAGAATGTAGTTTCCTCTTTTGTAAAATGGAGATGAAATTACTGGGAGAATTAAATGCATGACTGTATGCAATCAAGCACTTAGCAATACCTGGAATACAGCAAGTACTCAATAAGATACATGCTAGTTAGCAATAAATTTAAAATTCAAGTTTATAAATTCTTGTTCATTTTTTTCACCTTTATTTTAATTCACGAATCAGGCACTGTGCTGGTTACAGGGACTGCAAAAAGAATGACAGGCTGTTATGTTTATGTTATACCAAAAGTTAGCATTCTTGCATAGAAAAGAATAACGCAGTTTATAATGTAGACTGCTGAGAGGTCCCCCCGGCCACACACACACACACACAAAGGATTCAAATTATGCTGCACACACTATACCTAGTTCTAACAATATTAAGGAAAATACAGAAATTGTGATAATCAAGCAGTCATTTCAAATTTAACAAGTTTAATATCCATTCAAAATAGGTTTTTTGTTTTGCTTTATTCTGTTTTGAGACAGGGTTTCACTCTGTTACCCAGGATGGAGTGCAGTGGTGCAATCATAGCTCACTGCAGCCTCGAACTCCTGGGCTCAAGTGATTCTCCTACCTCAGCTTCCCACATCAGCCTCCCGAGTAGCTGGGACTACAGACTTATACCACGCCTGGCTAATTTTTGTATTTTTAGTAGAGTTGGGGATTTGCCATGTTGGAAAGGCTGGTCTTGAACTCCTGACCTCAAGTGATCCTCCAGCCTCGGCCTCCCAAAGTTCTGGAATTACAAGCATGAACCAGCATGCTCAGCCGAAACAAGTTTTTAATAGATGAATTTGAATCCATGTGTTTTAGTGTTTTGTCTAAATTGGATCCTTGAGGTTTTTGTGTGTACTCTCATCTGAAAGGTAGGTAGCAACATTGTTTTTCAGGTATGTAGATAAACAGGCTAAGTATTTATTAATAAAGTGAAATGTGTACAGTATTAAAAACGTAAATTCCTCAAGGCAGCACACACACTATTTAAACATTTTGGTCACGCTATTAAACATAGTTGTAAATACAAAGTTCAAAGAAAACTCAAAAGAGAATTTAAATCAACCTTAACCACATTTAACTAGATTCCTTTTTCCTATAAAGTCTGTGTTTACAATAAAAATGTGGTCTAGAAAACATGAAAAATAGGGTTAATAATTTTCATGAGAGGGAAGAAGTATACAGGAAAACAACTAGGATTATGAAGCCCTTAACTAATGAGTTTTAACCAGGAAATACTAATATTTTCTTGTACTTTAGAGACAGTCCTATTCCACGAATGATCATAAAAATAAATAATATTGGCTAACACTTAATGAAAACTTTCTATATGTTAACTCTTAAAAATACAATGAACGATGTATCATTATCCCAATTTTACAGATAAGGAAGCAGGCACAGTAACTTGCTCAAGGTTACAGTGCCAATAAGGAACAGAGTGAGGATTCAAAATGAGGCAACAGGGCCAGCTTCAGAAGCCCCTGACCTGTGCCGTTACAGAGGGCACACTGCACTTAGTTTAATACCCTGCTGCCACTGTTTTGAAATTCTTAATTTTTTAACAAAGAACTCTGCATTTTAATTTGGATTACTACAGATTACTTAGCCAGTCCTGCTAGGTAGTATGACTTCAGACTCTGCTCTTAACTATTACACTGAAGGTGCACTAGAGTAGATATATTCCCTACCTTATTATTGTACAAGGGTTAAAAATTAAGTCATAAGCAGCACTTAGAACCTACATTTGGAAAATGGGAATCAGACTAGTCACATTAAACAAAGCATTCCAGATTGAAATAAGAATCTATTAACCAGGCAATCAGAAATTAAGATCAAAAATGTTTTTATGGGCTCTTCTACAAAACAGAGCCATACTGAAGGCCCACTTTAGCTCACTCTGTCCTCAAAATGGTAAAATTCTGCTGGTGCCCAACTAATGTACTGGGCAAGGTGAAGCAAGATATGACTTGAAACCCAGTTCCAAAGGGTTTTAGAACATAATTAAATAAGTAACTTTATATAAATAATCTTTTAGCATCTTCAGGTGCCCAGATACTGCAAAACCAGGAAATTTCTGCAAATAAAATTGCACAGTTGCATGAAGCAAAATCTCGTATCATTAGGATCTTTAAAGTTTTTAGATTAACTTTAAAAAGTATAGTAAACACTAACCCTCCTTAAGTATTCCTCAGAACCTTTTCTGATTAACTGCTAAATTAGCGGGCGTTTAGAAGACCCGTTTAAGCCTAACCCTAGCCCAATAATGCCTAGTGAATGAATAACGAATAAGACTTACTTGTAGGTCACATTTCAGAAAATCCAGAAGGACAGAAAAAAAAAATTCCCAAACTGACACAATACCGCGGAAAACATACAACAAATTCATTTTTACTAGTCATCACGTCAATTTAATATTTTTTCACTCAATTGAATATTTTTAAACAAAATTTCAACTATTTGGCTTCTGAGCCTCGGTATCAGATTGGAATACGAATTGGGGAGAGAGGCTGCTGCTAGAAGCAACCAACTGAGAGCAACAAGTAATAGACACCGGAGATGAAGATTTTAAAAGTCGATCGACAGATTTTAAAAACATAATCTAAGGCCAAATCTAAACCACTATGTATTTCTCAAGAGCTCCTGGGGCACCTTCTAAGTACAGGTGAATGGGGGAGGGGCAGACTTCGGATTCCTCTATATTCATTTTATAACAATTTCGATAACAAGAATCCATTCTGAATCTATTTCGTTAATGATTTTTAACACACCTGGCCATGTTTATTAAACTGTGTAACTGCATGAATTTTCAAAAGTATTTTCTGATAGTTTATTTGACCTTTACAATCTAGGTGTTATTCCCAGTCTACAGATGAGGAAGCTGGAGAACCTGGAACTCCCAAGACTTGCCCCTTAGGTAACACAGCATATAAGTGACCTGGGGCTAGAATCCTCTTGTTTTCGCATCTTGACCTCGATTACCATCCTCAGCAGACCCCAATCTTCACATCATCATACCATACAGCTAGCGTTCTCTCCCCTATTTGGCAAATCCTGCCTAAATTTCTTGAGATCCATTCTAGGATTCGTTCATGAGGGATTATCCTAACAAAACGAATCGTATAATCGTCCGTTCAATTTTGTATGAAAATTTTACATTAGTTTGGCTTACATAAACATCACTTCCTACAACAGAAATCACAGTACACTACTCGGTGTTTCTAGAGGTAGGAGCCTGGGAAAAGGAGACAAAGGATGTCCCTCTGTACCGTGGGGAAAGCGCCGACCTAGTCGGTGCGGAGGTGGTCTTCGGAGCAGCTGCCTCAGTGGCTCCCGACCACCGTGGGATGCGCCCGGGAATAGAAGAGAAGGGGCCAGGGACATTCGTGCCCATTCAAAACCGATGGCTGCAGAGAGCGCGACCAACTGTCTCATTTTTCCCACGCCAAAGTCTGGGAAGCGAAGTTCCGACCCCAGTCCCAGTTCCAGTCCTGCCAGGCCAAGACCCTCGTATGGCCGGACCGCTGGCCATCATCGTTAACCTCTGCTCCAGGCGCGCGTGCGTTCAACTTCCTGGGACCCGCGCTCCACACCATGTGCACCCAGCTGGCGAGGATTAACGCCCGGCTCCTCCACCCCCGGGGGCCTCGCCGGGGCACCAGTCACACCTGTTAGATAAACCTAAAGGCAGGCCCGCCCCAGCCCCCAGGACACAAGGTCCAGCTCTCGAGCCCCGGCCCCGGTCCCTCCTCACCCGTAGAGGCCCCGCGGTCGGCGCTCCTTGCCAGGCGCGTCGGACTCTCCCTCACCAGGGTGCACAGCACCGGATCCGGATCCGGCTTCAGCTCCAGCCCCACCTCCTCCTCCACCGCCCGCGCCACAGTCGGGAACCGAGGCCCAGACGTGGCAGCGCCAACGCCTCCACCCCGCCTCTGCCCCCTCCCTCACGCAGGGCCGCGCACAGGCGGGCGGAGGCGGAGACGGAGGCGCGGGCCGAGGCGCCACCGGCCCAGGCCCAGCGAGCGAGGGGCGGGTCCCGGAGAGCGGGGGCGGGACCCGGAGGACGAGGGGCGGAGCCTGAGGTTCGCGTTGGCGCCCGGGGCGGTGGCCGCCGGACCAAAGCTGGGCTCTCCCGGCTCCTCCTCCTCCCTCCACAAGGCCTTTCCCACCGCGTCATTGTCTCAGTTTATCTGCGTACGTCTACCTAGCAGTCAGCCCAGCAGCGTAAGTGGTGACCAGTGTGGGCCTCTTTGATCCTGAGACTCGACCACTGGCCCTCTCCATTTGTCCCTTGTTGCCCTCCCTTCATGATTCAATCCATTAATTAGGACTTTTCCTACCAACTGGCAGCTCAGAGCTCCGCATCCCCAGGCCTCTGAGTCACAGTTCCTGCCTTCATGAAACTAGGAGTTGGGGCCACTGCATTCTACTCCTTCGAGACTATTGTTTCATTTCTCAGTCCCTCAAACCCTTTATTGGATGAACATGGAGTTCATGTTCATCAAATAAAAACTGCAACAGTTTTGCCGCCCGGGAGACATTTGACAATGTATGAATCATTTTCAGCCTCTCATCTGGGAGAGAGGTGCCATTGGAATCTCCAGATGGTGGAGGGCACAGGTGAGTAGAGGCCAGGAATACTGCTAAACGCCTTACAATGGGCAGGACAGCGCCGCACAACAAAGAATTACCTGGCCTGAAATGTCTGGAGTGCTGAGGTTTAGAAACCTTTCGTTAGGAGAAGAAAAGGGACTTTTTTCAGAGCCCCATTTCTGACGTGTCTTACCTAAGTAGCACTTTGTCCCTATTTTAACAGATAAGGAAACAGAGGTTCAAAGATGTTACATAATTTACAAAAGTCTCGTAGCTAGTAGCTCCCCTTCCTTGCCTTGTATCATAATTTTTGATTTATTGAAATCGCAAAGTATTTTATTCTTAAGCAATAGTATTCAAAGAACTGCATAGATCGTATACCAGAAATTATATTTTTTGCTCATTTGTGAGATTTAAATTTCAGTTAACTCCTTTACTGATTTATGCTTTCTCAGAACTTCAAATATCAGTGAGCTGATGGCATCCACATCTCTGTTTTTATCTCTGTTTTTACACCCATATATACAAAAGAATATATAGGGCGTGAACAGGATGTGGTGGTGTGCATCCGTAGTCCCAGCTACTCCAGAGGCTGAGGCAGGAGGATCACTTGAGCCCACGAGGTTGAATGCAGCCCGGACAATAGAGCAAGACCCTGTCTCTAAAAAAAAAAAAAAAAAAAAAAAAAGAATATGTAAGGCATAAATAAAAATAAACACTCATGGCTGGGCGTGGTGGCTTACACCTGTAATTCTAACATTTTGGGAGGCCTAGGCAAGTGGATCTTGAGCTTGAGCCCAGGAGTTTGAGACCAGCCTGTGCAACATGGCAAAAACCTGTCTCTACAAAAAAATACTGAAAATTAGGCAGGCATGGTGGCATGTGCCTGTAGTCCCATCTACTCAGGAGGCTGAGGTAGGAGGATAACCTGAGCTTGGGAGGTAACTGCTGTTAGCCATGATTGCATCACTGCGCTCCAGTCTGGGCCACAGAGCAAGACCCTGTCTCAAAACAAACAAAAATTTAAAAAAATACTTATGTACACACCACTAATCTTAAGCATATGGCCCTCCCCATTTTTCTTATGAGATTTCTGGTCAAATGTTTTCAGTGATTTTCTCCTGTACAACAAACTGCTGTATGTTTTATAAATTAGCAAAAAGTGAAATGTAAGCAATTATATAAAATCACAGAACACAAGACTTGTAAGAGGTACCCCCAGAGATCTCATACATTCCAGATATCCTCCTCCTTACCCACATTGGGCCATAAGAACCCAATTTCTCATTAATAGACAAAGTCGATCACTCTGGCCAGTACAGTTAACCCCTTTCTTTGCCTGTAGGTAGGTTCAGTTGGCAATGATGAGCCCAAGATAACCAGGAGACAGTCTCAACTTCTGGTTTAATGGAACCATTGGTATGTCCTTTGGTGATTTTTATTTATTTTTCTAGATTCTTAGAAGAAATGCTGCATTCACCAATATTCTTTTTTTTTTTTTTTTTTGAGAGGAAGTCTTACTTTGTAGCCCAGGCTGGAGTACAGTGGCGTGATCTCAGCTCACTGCAACCTCCACCTCCTGGGCTCCGATTAAGCAATTCTCCTGCCTCAGCCTCTTGAGTAGCTGGGATTATAGGTATGCGCCACCATACCCAACTAATTTTTGTATTTTCAGTAGAGATGGGGTTTCACCATGTTGGCCAGGCTGGTCTTGAACTCCTGACCTTGTGATCCGCCCACCTCGGCCTCCCAAAGTGTTGCAATTACAGGTGTGAGCCACCATGTCCAACCAACAACAATATCCTCATTGGCACAGATAAGGCTATTATGTGGAAAAACATGGATGTCAATGATTCACTTGAGAAATGATTCAGGAATGTTGGCCTGAACGAGAAGTTTAAGAATACCTTGGCCAGGCACAGTGGCTGACGCCTGTAATCCCAGCACTTTGGGAGGCTGAGGCGGGCAGATCACAAGGTCAGGAGTTCAAGACCAGCCTGGCCAACATAGTGAAACCCTGTCTCAGAAAAATACAAAAATTAGCCAGTGTGGTGGCACACGCCTGTAGTCCCAGCTACTCGGGAGGCTGAGACAGGATAATCACTTGAACCCGGGAGACAGAGATTGCAGTGAGCCAAGGTTGCGCCCATTGATCTCCAGCCTGGGTGACAGAGCGAGACTCCATCCCCCTCAAAAAAAGAATACCTTAACCAATTTATTTCATTTATATTTCCTCTTAATGTTTGCACAGGAATTAGATATAACAATCCATGTCTAATTAAGTATAAAAGAGTTGTTTCACTAGGTATTACAAGTTCCAAGTGATAAGATATTATAGTTTTAAATTAGCCACATTGTTTATTTCTTAGTGGTATATAAATTAATGGTGTGTCATACAATGGATGTGTCTAAGACTGGATGAAATATGGTACAGGCTGGGCACGGTGGCTCACGCCTGTAATTCCAGCACTTTGGGAGGCTGAGGTGGGCAGATCACGAGGTCAAGAGATCGAGACCATCCTGGCCAACATGGTGAAACCCTATCTCTACTAAAAATACAAAAATTAGCTGAGCGTAGTGGTGCACACCTGTAGTCCCAACTACTCAGGAGGCTGAGGCAGGAGAATCACTGGAACCTGGGAGGTGGAGGTTTCAGTGAGCCAAGATCGCGCCACTGTACTCCAGCCTGGCGACAGAGCAAGACTCCATCTCAAAAAAAAAAAAAAAAAAGGTAATATGGTACATACTTAATATGGTCTTAAAGTTATAATTCTCTGTTATTGTTTCAATGTCCCCTCCAAAACTCACATTTATATTTAATTGCTGTGGTACAGTATTAAGAGGGGGAGGCCCTTAAGGGATGATTAGGTCATGAGTGCTCTCCCTCACATAATATGGATTAATGCTGTTACCATGGGAGTGGGTTCCTGATAAAAAGGATGAGTTCAGCTCCTCCCTCTCTTGCTTTCTCTTACACCACTCCTTCCATGTGATGCCTTCAGCCATGGGATGACCCTCAACAGACACTGGTACCATGCTCTTGCACTTCCCAGCCTCCAGAACTGTGAGCCAAATACACTTCTTTTTATATGAATTACCCAGTCTTGGGTATTCTATTACAGCAGCAGAAAACAAGCTAAGACATTCTCTAAACATGTTTCTAAATTATTTCATTTGATCCTCATATGAATCCTGTGACATAAAGTGGGCACTATTATTTTCATAATGCAAGTGAAACTCAAGCAATTTTCCTTTTATTTTTGAAACAAGGTCTCACTCTGTTGCCCAGGCTGGAGTATGACTGCACAATCTCAGCTCACTGCAACCTCTGCCTTCTGGGCTCAAGCAATCCTCCCACTTCAGCCTCCCGAGTAACTGGGACTACAGGCGTGCACTACCACACCCAGCTAATTTTTTTTGTATCTTTATTAAAGATGAGGTTTCACCACATTGCTCAGGCTAGTCTCAAACTCATGACTAGTCGTGAGTTCAAGCCATCATGTGCCCACCTCAGCCTCCCAAATTGCTGGTATGATAGGCATGAGCCACTGTACCCAGCTGTACTTTTTCTTTTTTTTATGAATGAAGCTGTGTGTCTGTTCTCAGACTGCTAATGAAGACATACCTGAGACTGGGTAATTTATAAAGAAAAGGAGGTGCTCATGCCTGTAATCCCAGCACTCTGGGAGCCAAGGCAGGTGGATTACCTGAGGTCAGGACTTCAGGACCAGCCTGGCCAACACGGTGAAACCCCATCTCTACTAAAAAAATACAAAAATTTGCCAGGACTGGTGGTGGTGGGAGGCTGAGACAGGAGAATTGCTTGAACCTAGGAGACCGAAGTTTCAGTGAGCCAGAATCATGCCATTGCACTCCAGCCTGGGTGACAAGAGTGAAATTCCGTCAAAAAAAAAAAAAAAAAGCTGGGATCATGCCATTGCACTCCAGCCTGAGCAACAAGAGTGAAATTCCGTCCAAAAAAAGAGAAAGAGAAAGAAAGAAAGAGAGAAAGAAAGAGGTTTAATGGACTCCTAGTTCCACATGACTGGACAGGCCTCACAATCATGGCGGAAGGCAAAGAAGGAGCAAAGTCATGTCTTACATGGCAGCAGGCAAGAGGGCATGTGCAGGGGAACTCCCCTGTATAAAACCATCAGATTGACCAGGCATGGTGGCTCATGCCTGTAATCCCAGCACTTTGGGAGGCTGAGGTGGGCGAATCACTTGAGTTCAGGAGTTCGAGACCAGCCTGGCCAACATGGAGAAATCCTGTCTCTACTAAAAATACAAAAATTAGCCAGGTGTGGTGGTGGGCACCTGTAATCCCAGCGACTCAGGAGGCTGAGGCAGGAGAATCACTTGAACCCAGGAGGTGGAGGTTGTAGTGAGCCGAGATCACGCCATTATACCCCGGCATGGGCGACACAGTGAGACACCATCTCAAAAACAAAAAACCTATCAGATCTCATGAGACTTATTCACTATCACAAGAACACCACAGGAAAACCCACCCCTATAATTCAGTTACCTCCCACTGGGTCCCTCCCATGACACATGGGGATTATTACAATTCAAGGTAAGATTTGGGTGGGGACACAGAACCAAACCATATCACTCTTTTTTTTTTAATAGACATTTGAACTTAAGAACTTAATAAGGCTGGGCGCAGCTCAGGCCTGTAATCCCAGCACTTTGAGTGGCCAAGATGGGCGGATCACTTGAGGCCGGTTTGAGACCAGCCTGGCCAACATAGTGAAACCCTGTCTCTACTAAAAAATACAAAAATTAGCCGGGTGCGGTGGTACACATCTGTAGTCCCAGCTACTCGGGAGGCTGAGGCAGGAGAATCACTTGAACCTGGGAGGTGGAGGTTGGAAAAACAAAACAAAACAAAAAAAACCTTGAAATATTACAGAAATCTAGAACAAAGAGTGATCAGTCTCCATATTTCTGCCTTCAAAGATAACCACCGTGTTAGTCCATTTTCACACTGCCATAAAGATACTACCTAAGACTGGGTAATTTATAAACAAAAGAGGTTTAATTGATTCAGTTCCACGTGGCTGGGGAGGCCTCAGGAAACTTACAGTCATGGCAGAAGGTGAGAGGAAGCAAGGCACACCTTCACAAGGCAGCAGGAGGGAGACAGAGAGAACAAACGGGAAACTGTCAAACACTTTCAAAACTACCAGCTCTCCTGAGAACTCCCTCACTATCAGAAGAACAGCATGGGGGAAACCACCCTCATGAGCCAATCACGTCCCACCAGGTCCCTCCCTCAAGACCTGGGGGTTGCAATTTGAGATGATATTTGGATGGAAACACAGAGCCAAACCATATCAACCACTGTTAACAGCTTGGTAGATGTTTCTTCAGACTGCCTGGTTTCATTTTCAGCCCTTCCATTTAGCTGACAGCCTTGGACAAATGGTTTGTCCTAACCTTGTCCCAGTTTTCTTATCTCAGTATAATAGTACAGATTTTCAGAGTTTGATGAAGGTTTAATAAAATAACATATGTAAAGTGTTCAGCATTGTGCCTGACATATAGTACGTGCTTAATAAATGCTATTTGTGTACATATATTTGCATATAGTCAGAATAAGTTTGCAATAACAAACAACCTCCCAAATCTCTGTGACTTAACACAGCAAGTTTTTTTCTTGTCTTACACCAATTGTTAGGGCACTTTCTCCATGTAATCACTCTGAGATGGAGGCTAATGGCAGTTCCACCCTATTCTGGTCAAAATCTGAACTACATGACATCTTTAGTGACCAGAGTAGTGAAAAGGGACTGGAAAATCATACATGGAACTTTTACTGCCTCATCCCATAATTGACATACTTCCCTTCCGCTCACAATTTATTTGCCATATTAGTAATTGTAAGCCTGCCTAGGTACCAAGATAGCAGGGAAATTCAGAGTAGAGAATATTTGGTGACTGCTTTACCTCTGTCACAATCCACATGTTTTTACCCTAGTGTCATGTAATACTGTCCAAACTGTGTTGTAATTTTTCTTTTTTTTTTTTTGGCGTGTGACGTTGCTTTCTTTTAATTGAAGTGAAGACAAAACCTGGTCATGTTCAGAGATGAACAGCCTCATCCAGGTGGTCAAGTACAATTTTGTCTTTCTTGGTTAACCAGGCCCTAATTTCAAAGAATTTCCATATATTCTTTAAAATCACCTGAAACTGTCCTGCGCAGGCTCACACCACGGCTCTGTATCAAGGGTTTGGCCCTGCCTGCAGCCAAACGGCATCTCACTGGATGTCATCATCTGGAAGAGATCTTTAAAACCATTTAAAAATTCTGCATGAACAGCCTTTTCATTAGTTGCCAAGTCCATCAAGAACCTGGTGCTGCCTACCGCCTCGTGCAGGTCCACGTAGGGCCCGGCGACCTCGGGAAACACCTCATCCACGGCCGGCTTCATCTCGGGCCTGTGGCGCTCTAGGGCCACTTCCGGCCACGGGGCAGCTTCCTATTTTTCTTTTTTTTTAACAACTCTCCATATTAATATTCATTCATTCATTGACTGTTAAGCCCTTCTACGTATCAGGAATTGTTCTAGGTACTAGGACATATCAGTGAAGAAAACATTTGATAATCCTTGCCTTCATGTAGTTCATTAGACTGTGAACAGATCAGAAAAAAAACATTTAAAAAATTATAAAATGTTAGAAGGTGATCAAAGTTATGGTGAAAAATAGGAAAGAGAAGAGGCAGAAGAAGTGTTAAGGTGCAGTGTTAAATAGAATAGTCAGAGAAGACCTCTCTGAAATGTCATTTGAGTTAAATTCTGAAAGGTGTGAGGAAGTGAGCCTTGTGACTATGTCTAGAGGAAGAGCATTCCAAGAAAATAAAACTGTCAGAGTGACTTGGTGACGCCTGAACATGCATTTTACTATTTTTGTACATGTCTGAAATTTTCCATGAAAAAAGTTAAAAACAAAAAGTAGCCCTGGTAAAAGGGAGGTTGAGGTGGGTGGATCACTTGAGGTCAGGAATTTGAGACCAGCCTGGCCAACACGGTGAAACCCCATCTCTACTAAAAATAAAAATTAAGAAAAAAATGAGCCAGGCATGGTGCCTGTAATCCCAGCTACTTGGGAGACTGAGGCAGGAGAATTGCTTGAACACAGGAGGTGGAGGTTGCAGTGAGCTGAGATTGTGCAACTGAACTCCAGCCTGGGTGACAGAATGAGACTCATCTCAAAAAAAAAGAAAAAAGAAAAAAAAAAGTCTTACCAATATACCGCCTCAGAAACAATGTTTTAACTTGTTTGTTTCCCCACATCCTCCTTAACTCTGGCTCCAGACATTGCTGGTTTTTACTGCATCATTGTTTCTCATATGCTAATTTCATCTTTCCAATTATTTGCTAAATTCTTAATCATGTCTTATCTTTTTTTATTCCCGCCTTTGTATGATTTCCTTCAAAGTGATTGGACATATAATAAATTCTCTGTTAGGCCTGGCGCGGTGGCTCAAGCCTGTAATCCCAGCACTTTGGGAGGCCGAGACGGGCGGATCACCAGGTCAGGAGATCGAGACTATCCTGGCTAACATGGTGAAACCCCGTCTCTACTAAAAAATACAAAAATCTAGCCGGGCGAGGTGGCGGGCGCCTGTAGTCCCAGCTACTCGGGAGGCTGAGGCAGGAGAATGGCGTAAACCCGGGAGGCGGATCTTGCAGTGAGCTGAGATCCAGCCACTGTACTCCAGCCCGGGCGACAGAGCGAGACTCCGTCTCAAAAAAAAAAAAAAAAAAAAAAAAAAAATTCTCTATTAAAAAATAGTAAATTGAGAAGTAAAACTTAGTGATGACTTTACTAAATATGTCAGTGCCTAATAATTCTTATAGCATTTTACTATGTTGAGGATGTAAAAAAGCAGGTTGCAGAAAATATTGTATCTACAAGCAATTTAAAAGTTTTTGGCATTAGGGCCGGGAGCAGTGGCTGACGCCTATGATCCCAGCACTTTGGGAAGCTGAGGCAGGCGGATCGTGAGGTCAGGAGATGGAAACATCCTGGCCAACATGGTGAAAACCATCTGTACTAAAAAAAAAAAAATACAAAAATTAGCCAAGTATGGTGGCGTGCGCCTGTGGTCCCAGCTACTCGGGAGGCTGAGGCGGGGGAATCACTTGAACCCGGGAGGCGGAGGTTACAGTGAACTGAGATTTCACCACTCTACTCCAGCCTGGGCAACAGAGAGAGATTCCGTCTTAAAAAAAAAAAAAAAAAAAAAAGTTTTTAGCATTAAAGTACTGATACTGCCAGACACCATGGTTCACACCTGTAATCCCAGCACTTTGAGAGGCTGAGGTGGGAGGATCACTTGAGCCTAAGAGTTTGAGACCAGCCTGAGCAATACAGTAAGGCTCCATCTCTACAAAAAATAAAAAAACAAAATTAGCCAAGCATGGTGCTACAAGCCTGTAGTCCCAGCTACTCAAGAGGCTGAGGTGGGATTGATCATACTACTGCACTCCAGCCTGAGCAACAGAGCAAACCCTATCTTCTCAAAGAAAAAAAAAAAAAAAAAGTTGGTTCAAAAATACTTTGGATATTTTTTTCAAGCAATTGGACAGATGCAAGGTACAACTGGAAAAGAAACTTTTCTTAGTCACATACTTATAATTCTTTCACTTAAATTTATTCTTTTTTTTTTTTTTTTTTTTTGAGATGGAGTCTTGCTCTGTCACCCAGGCTGGAGTGCAATGGCACGATCTTGGCTCACTGCAATCTCCGCCTCCTGGGTTCAAGTGATTCTCCTGCCTCAGCTTCCTGAGAAGCTAGGATTACAGGCACACAGCATCACGCCCGGCTAAGTTTTGTACTTTTAGTAGAGACAGGGTTTCACCATGTTGATCAGGCTGGTCTCGAACTCCTGACCTCGTGATCTGCCTGCCTCAGCCTCCCAAAGTGCTGGGATTACAGGAGTGAGCCACCACACCCAGCTTAAATTTATTCTTTTGGGCCAGGCACGGTGGCTCACACCTGTAATCCCAGCACTTTGAGAGGTCAAGGCAGGCAGATCACATGAGGTCAGGAGTTTGAGACCAGCCTGGCCAACATGGAGAAACTGCATCTCTACTAAAAATACAAAAATGAGCTGAATGTGGTTGCGTGCACCTGTAATTCCAGCTGCTTTGGAGGCTGAGGCATGAGAATTGCTTAAATCCAGGAGGCAGAAGTTGCAGTGAGCCGGGATTGTGCCGCTGCACTCCAGCCTAGGTGACAAGAGTGAGACTCTGTCTTAAATAAATAAATAAATTATTTATTCAGTTTACTTACTGTTGCCATAGAAACAGGCTACACTGCATAAACATTTTGAGTAAATTCTACATTTTTTGCTTAAGATGCCCGAGAGTCACAACAATTAGATGATTGTGATTGAAGCAAAAAATGAAATCAGCCTCATTTAGTTCAGAGAGTTTGGTCAACTCCCTAAACCTTATTTAACTTGATTGTGAGGTCACTCCCAGACACCACTGGGAGTTTCTCTAAAAGAGCACTCACTTAGAACCACCCTGCATTAAAGGGAAATGGTGACAAGCTGCTCAAGTAGTAAGGAAGAACTCTTGTCACAGACAAATTTGTCAGTGTTAGTCACACAACTAGAACATAATGTTTAAAGGAAAATGTATGACATTGCTGGAAAGCTATGTCGGAAGAACTACGGCCAAAGCAAAGAGAATTACAAACATAGGGAGAATTGCACTTTCATGACATGAATAACTTAGAAGACTGGTATACAAAAAAAAAGCTCTGTGTTTTGTTTTCAGTTTGGTTTTCATAATTTAGTTCACCCTAATTGTAATCTATTTGATATGAGGCAAAATCTCTATTTTGAGAACAATGTTGTTACCTTAGAAAAGAAGGGTTAGAGCATTATGGGACATGCAGCTGGAAACACTTTTAGGATTTGAAATGATTCATTTTTTAGTATAAGACTCTCTAAGCATAGCCTTTATCTAATCATAAAAACAGTTTTACAATACTGGCCATAACTCAATGTCAAACACAGAAAACATGTGGCATAATCATAATTTAACGATCACCCAAGTTGCTTTGAGACCATAAATAGTAGTTTTCATCTCTGAACCTCAGTTTTCTCATCTGAAAAATGGAAACACAAAATACCTTTTTTGCGTTTTGTGTTTTGTTTTCTTTTGTTTGTGTTGTGTTGTGTTGTTGTTGGGTTTTTTGTTTGTCTTTGTTTTGAGACAGGGTCTGACTCTGTCACCAATCCTGGAGTACAGCTCACTGCAGCCTCGACCTCCCAGGCTCAGGCTATCCTCTCACTTCAGCCTGAGATATCAAAGCTAAAACATGAAAAACGAAGAAGACTTGCCTAAGAAACTTCTTAGTTGGCTAAGAGGGGAAAGTAGTTTAGGAATAGGATCCAGCATTGAATTGATTTTGAAGTAGTGTGGAAAGGAAAGCCAACATGGCTACATTGTAGAAAGACAGGATCCAGATCTTGGAGGCTTTATAAAGGATTTGGCCTTTGTACTGAAGGTAATGAAAAGGCATCTAAGTTTTTTGTTTGTTTCTTTGCTTTTTGGTTTATATATTTAAGCGGGGAAGTGACATGATCACTTGCATTTTAAAAAGATCATTCTGGGCACTACGTACAGAGTGGAGGAGATAATGGCGCACAAACACTGTAATATATATATGGGTAAACAAATTAGGAGGCAGCTGGAGGAAATGGATTGAGGATTGACAGAGAAGGGGGAAAATATGGACTGATTCATGAGATATTTAAGAAATAGGATCAGTAGATTGTGAGGTAAGGATGAATGAATCAAGGATGACTTTCAGATTTTTGGCTTAAGCTAATGGGTGGAGGCCATTTACTTAAACAGGGAATACTCAAGGAGAGAAGGCTTGGGAAGGAGAATAGTGAATCATAGTTGATGGGCACATAGCATACACAATAAGCCAGTGAGAGTACTAAAGCCTCAGGGTGCAAATCGCATATATATATGTGTGCAAATACAGGTTCTTATAAAAATCATACTTATGGCTTACTCTCTACAACTTGCTTTATAAGTTCTGGATGATTCTTTCCTTTCAATAGTCTCTTCCAATCCTATTCACGGGCATTTCTGATCTTTTCAGACCAGGTCTTGGGTGTTGTAGTGGCTGGAGCTTCAAACTGCACACTTTGGAGACTTTTCTTTTCTATAGATTTCAAAACTTCTTGTTTTTTTCTCTTATCCTTTGGCCTTGCACTTAGGATCTGATTTCATCTAAAGATTGTTTCCACAGCTTGATCTTGTTAAAGTTCTTATACTTTTTATTTTATTTATTGGATTCTATAACAATATATCCAATTACTTTCTATTGTCTTCCCTATGTTGTACCAACCTTCAAAACCAAACATAAAACAAGAAAACTATTTTGAAGGAAAAAGCATATTTTATCACAAGCTATTATTGCTAATGGTTATGGGGGACACCTGTTTTACAGTAACAAAACAGGGTTTAACTGAATTCTTTCAGTCTTCTTAAAAGATACAGCTCAAAACAATAATATAGAAAAGCTGAAAACAGAGTAAGGAAGAGAATAGCAGGCAAATAGTCAAAAACAGAAAGCCAGTGTCGATCTATTAATATCAGAAAAAAGCAATATTTTAAGGCAAAAGCATTACTAAAGATAAAAAGGGTCACTAGATATGATAAAAGAATCCAAATCCAAGGATGACAGGATTTAGAGAAAATCCCACAATCATAATGAGAGATGTTAACATCTATTTCTTAGTGATAGGTCAAGCAGACAAAAAGATAAAATCAGCCGGGCAGATAGCTCACGCCTGTAATCCTAGTGTTTTGGGAGGCTGAGGTGGAAGGATCCTTTGAGTCCAGGAGTTCAGGACAAGCCCAGCAACACAGCCAGATCCTCCCTCTACAAAAAATAAAAAGTAAACATCAGCCAGGCATGATGGCATGTGCCTGCAGTCCCAGTTACTTGGGAGGCTGAGGTGAGAGGATCACTTGAGCCCAGAAGTTCAAAGTTACAGTGAACTATGATCCTTCTACTGTACTCCAGTCTGGGTAACAGAGTGATACCCTGTCTCAAGAAAAAAAAAAAATTCCTTCAAACAATCAAGTTGATCAGCAACTAACCTAACTATAATACTAACCTGTGGGCCAATATAAACTTCAAAACTCTGAAAAAAGACAACAAAAATTTAAATACTTAACAACGTAACATTTAATGTCTGATATCCAACAAGAAATTATCAGACATAGAAAAAAAGCAGCAGGGCCTGGGCTCGGTGGCTTATGCCAGTAATCCCAGCACTTTGAGAGTGAGGCTGGCAGATCACAAGGTCAGGAGTTTGAGGCCAGCCTGGCCAACATAGTGAAACCCCGTCTCTACTAAAAATACAAAAAAGATAGCTGAGTGTGGTGGTGGGAGCCTGTAATCCCAGCTACTCGGGAGGCTGAGGCAGGAAAATCACCTGAACCTGGGAGGTGGAGGTTGCAGTGAGCTGAGATTGAACCACTGCACTCCAGCCCAGGTGACAGTGCAAGACTCTGTCTCCAAGAAAAAAAAAAAAAACAGCAGCAGGCCAGGCATGGTGGCTCATGCCTGTAATCCCAGCACTTTGGGAGGCCGAGGTGGGCAGATTATGAGGTCAGGAGTTCGAGACCAGCCTGGCCAATATGGCGAAACCTCATCTCTACTAAAAATACAAACATCAGCTGGCCATGATGGCACATGCCTGTACTCCCAGCTACTTGGGAGGCTGAGGCAGAAGAATCGCTTGAACCCCAGAGGCGGAGGTTGCAGTGAGCCAAGATCAAGCCATTGCACTCTAGCCTGGCAACAGAGGGAGACTCCATCTCAAAAAAAAAAAAAAAAGAAAGAAAGAAAGAAAGAAAGAAAAAGAAAAGAAAAACAGCAAATTGTGAACCAGAAAACTATATCTATGTAGACACAGTTTAATATTAACATTAACATTATAATACACAATGTTCAAATATATAAACATTGTGTATATATATAGTATATATCATATGTACATACACTCATTTATATTTTTCTTCCAGTGCTTTTCACCTTGGCTAACTTCAATGCTAATGCCCCGAGAGAGATGATATTGGTTCAGAATGTTACAGAAATAAAGATACAGCAAGGTGGCTGGCTCCAAAATATATTTCATGCTAGACTGGGGAAAAGGGACATCTTCATGGGCTGTAAATTTCTCTCCACTTTTTTTTTTTTTAATGAGAAATCTCATACAGGGAAGACAAATTTTAGTTTAAAAGTCTCACTAGTACTATACAGCAGTCTCATCCAAATGCTGGTGAAACTTCGGAACATGATCATGCTAAAAGAGCATTTATTTTCCCCACACAAGTATTACAGAGTCTTCTGCTATTAACATCTATTGGGATTGGCATTCCCAATCACCCTTCCTAGTTCCTGGGATATTCCCTCCCATCTACAGTGGGAAGTATGAAATTACTAATAAGCAGAACAGTGGTTCTCAAATGTGGTCCTGAGACTGGCAGCATCCGCATCATCTGGGAATTTACTAGAAATATAAATTATTGGATTCCATCCCACACTTAAAATTTTTCGTATTTTTGGTTGAGACAGCGTTTCTCCATGTTAGCTAGGATGGTCTCGATCTCCTGACCTCGTGATCCGCCTGCCTTGGCCTCCCAAAGTGCTGGGAGTACAGGTGTGAGCCACTGCCCCCGGCCATCCCACACTTACTGAATCAGAAACTGTAGGAGTAGATTCTAGGAGTTTGTGTTTTAACAAGCACTTCGGGTTATTCAAAAGCTTGTTCAAATTTAAGAACTACCAAATTAGAAAATATTAGTGTACTAGTGGACATTAATGTCATGGACCCAGGATCTTCCTGAGGGAATTTTTCAGGAAGATACGAAAAAGAATATAGAACTGCAACCAGACAAGTAGAACACCTGGATATGCAAAAATAGGCCATCTGAGCCTCTTTGAGGATAGTCATGGACAGCTTTCAGTGTTACAATGTGCCCTTTCTTTCTTTCCTTCTGTCTTTCTTTACCATCTGAGATGTGGAGATATACTCATATCCTTCTCTGTATTATTGCTACTACTATGGCAAGAGGCACAAAGGAAAGTAGAAAAGAAAAAGAAAGACCTATCTTCTTTCTTTTTAGAAAGTGTTTAGGCTGGGCGCGGTTGCTCAAGCCTGTAATCCCAGCACTTTGGGAGGCCGAGACGGGCGGATCACAAGGTCAGGAGATAGAGACCATCCTGGCTAACACAGTAAAACCCCACCTCTACTAAAAATACAAAAAAAAAAGCCAGGCGTGGCGGCGGGCGCCTGTAGTCCCAGCTACTCGGGAGGCTGAGGCAGGAGAATGGCGTGAACCCGGAAGGCGGAGCTTGCAGTGAGCCGAGATCCTGCCACTGCACTCCAGCCTGGGTAACAGAGGGAGACTTTGTCTCAAAAAAAAAAAAAAAGAAAGAAAGAAAAAGAAACAACCAGTGAAAAGTTTTGGACTAAATGCAGTCAAGTGCTATATGGTGTGATACAGACTTTAGGACTATGACATCTGGAGAAGAACAAGATCTAGGTTTCCCACTCACTTTTACAACACTGTCTTCTCATCTTGGAATTTTTGGGGTCAGATGGCCCAAGCTGCCAAAAGGACAAATAGACACTCACATTCCACTCATGTATGTGAACAGAAAATGTAGAAGGGAAGAATAACAGCAATTGCTTTGTGAAACACATCTGAAAATTACGGATGAAGTAGGGCCAAAATAGGCCAAGAACAAAAACAAGAAGCCTTTTGATGTAGGGCCGCTGATCGGGCTGTAGTTATTTCGTGCTTCTCCATCCCCTTCCTGTTGCCGGATCCTCGGCCATTTTGCTTTTGGTTTATTTTTTCAGCAGTGAACAAGTGGGACAAGAATAAACTTTAGTGCAATTTATCTTGTACTCCTTAACAGTAAAAGGTTTAGTGATGAGAACATTTCAAAATATTGACTAAGCTTTATGTAGGATATACTGTGGAATGAAAACCAAAATAGCAAGGTGAGAATAGTACACACACACACACACACACACACACACACACACACATATATATATTTCTGTTAAAGGGGGAAAATAATATATTTAATATAAACATTTTTGGGAAGATACCCAAGAAACTGGCAGTATTAGTGGCAGTCACTGGGTGACTGACCAAATGGGCAGGGCAAAAAGGGAGTTTTCAGTGAAAACTCTTATATTTCTTGAATTTTGAACCACTGGTTTGTATGACCTATTTTTTAAAAATAAATCAAAAATTTTAAAGTATTGGCTAAGAGGAGATCTAGGAATCTCAGTCCTTTCACCTAAGAGGCATCATGGTGTAACAGAAAGAGCGTTGTTTTAGGGGTTAAAAAAGAACCTAGTTTTGAAACCTGGTCTGCTATTTACTAGTTCCATGACCTTGGCCACGTTCCTTAAGTTAGCTGAATCTCATTTTGGGCATTAATAAAATGGCATAACAAAAGCTACTTTGTGAGGATTTGACATTATATAAAGCTACCTTGTGCTTACTAAATGGTAGCTATTATTCTGTGCATTTCCATTATCCCTGCTATCCATTACTACCAATTAGGAGCTGGATGGTGATTAAAGGGAACTCGAGTTATGAATGAAGTCTCAGAGAGTCTTAATTTACAAATATCAACTAAAACCTGCAGCAGAAAAACAACATTACAAAAAAAAATTTTATTCAGGCATTTTTTGAGTCTTTAGGTAAGTGCCAGGGCTTTTTGAGGCTTCTAGCAATCAGTGACATTTAATGATGACCAGCTCCATTATGCAATCTAATATTGGTTCTCCTTTCTTCCTCGCTTCATTACCCTTTCCCTATCCCTGTTTCTTGGAACTGCTCTCCCTAATAAAGTAATAGCACATAAACCTTTTGCCTCAGACCGTGCTTTCTGGAGAAACACAAGCTAAAACTAGGATCTGCCTAATCCCACTGAAGACAGTCAGGGACTGCATAACAGATGCTACTGGTGTCCTTCCCATGTGCTTTTAGGCCTTAATATTAATAGGGCTTGCTGACCAGGAGTGGTGGCTCATGCCTGTAATCCCTTCAAGCACTTTGGGAGGCTGAGGTGGGAGAATCACTTGAGCCCAGGAGTTCAAGACCAGCCTGGGCAACATGGTGAAACCCCGTCTCTACTGAAAAAAAATACAAAAATTAGCCAGGCATGGTGGCACGTGCCTATAGCTACTTAGGAGGCTGAGGTGGGAGGATTGCTTGAGCCCAGAAGTTGGAAGTTGCAGGGAGCTGAGATGGCGCCCAGCATGGGAGACTCTGTCTCAAAAAAAAAAAAAAAAAAAAAAAAAAAGTTGGCTTTCCCCAAAATTTGCATCTTTTGCTTTATGAGAGGGCTTTCTTTGCCATCCTCAAATAATACTTTATCCCATTCTGTGGACTGTCTTTTCATTTTCTTAATGCTGTGGTTTGTGGCACAAAAGATTTTAATTTTAATGAAGTCCAATTTAGCAATTCTATTTTCATCACATGTGCTTTTGGTGAGATTTACTCCTATGTTTCCCTTCTAGTAGTTTTAGGGTTTTTTGGTTTTTGGGTTTTTTTTACATTTAGGTATATGATGTACTCCTAGTAATTATTTATGTATGGTTGAGGTAAGTGTTCAATTTCAATCTTTTGCATGTGGATATCCAGTTGTGCCAGCAATAGTTGAAAGACAATTTTTTCCTCATTCAATTATTTTGGCAATCTTCTGGAAAATCAGTTGACTGTAAATACAAGGGTTTACTTCTGGACTCTCCATTTTATTCCATTGATTTGTATGTGCCAGTACCACTGTCTGTATTACCATAGTTTTGTAAAAGGAAAAAGAGACCATTTTTCCTCTCTACTCAACACACTTGCAACATGCTTCTGTGACCAGACGTGTGCGGGTTCTTCCCCACACCAAGGAATTCTTCAGGAGACACCAACTGAGTGTCCTAGAATTCAATTTAATTCTGATACTATCTACTTGGAGAGAGTGTCAGATCCCACAGGTTAAGGGCTCGGTGCCACAGGACTGACCCCCACCTGCCCACCTCCCCACTTCAGACGCTACTCGAAAGTCCCAGGCTGTGACCTGTACTTCTGATCTACCATCTACAAATCGGGGTTCCCACAATGCCCCTCATTGTGCTCAATAATGTGCTTGGATGGCTCACAGAACTTAGGGAAACACTTTACTTGTGTTTTTTGGTTTATTATGAAGAATATTACAGGCTGGGAGCTGTGGCTCACACCTGTAATCCCAGCACTTTGGGAGGCCGAGATGGGCGGATCACTTGAGGCCAGGGGTTGGAGACCAGCCTGGCCAACGTGGTGAAACCCCGTCTCTACTAAAAATACAAAAGTTAGCGGGGAGTGGTGGCTCACGCCTGTGGCCCCAGTTGCTCGGGAGAGTGAGGCAGAATTGCTTGAATCTGGGAAGCGGATTCATATGACCCAATAATTCTACTCCTAGATACTACCCAAGAGAACTGAAAACATCTGCCTATACAAAGATTTGTATGTGAACGGTTTTTATCTGTGACAGGGTCTCACTCTGCCTCCCAGGCTCAGGTGATCCTCCCACCTCAGCCTCCCGAGTAGCTGGGATCACAGCCATGTGCCACCACACCTGCCTAATTTTTAATTTTTAATTTTTTGGCAAAGATGGTATGATAGTTAATACTGAGTGTCAACTTGATTGGATGGAAGGATGCAAAGTATTGATATGGGTGTGTCTGCGAGGGTGTAGTGAGCCAAGATCGCACCAGACTTGGTCTTAAAAATAAAATGAAATAAAATAATAAAATAAAATAAAAGAATATTACAGACCGGGCGAGGTGGCTCAAGCCTGTAATCCCAGCACTTTGGGAGGCCAAGACGGGTGGATCACGAGGTCAAGAGATCGAGACCATCCTGCTTAACACGGTGAAACCCCGTCTCTACTAAAAAAAATACAAAAAACTAGCCGGGCGAGGTGGCGGGCGCCTGTAGTCCCAGCTACTCAGGAGGCTGAGGCAGGAGAATGGCGTGAACCCGGGAGGCGGAGCTTGCAGTGAGCTGAGATCCGGCCACTGCACCCCAGCCGGGGCGAAAAAGAAAGACCCCGTCCCCAAAAAAAAAAAAAAAAAAAAAAATTATAAAGGACACAGATGAATAGCCAGATTAAGAGTTACATAGGGCAAGATCTGAAAGTGTCTCCAGCACAACGGTTTCTTTTCTTTTCTTTTTTTTTTTATTTGAGACAGAGTTTCGCTCCTGTCACCCAGGCTGGGGTGCAATGGCGCGATCTTGACTCACTGCAGCTTCTGCCTCCCGGGTTCAAGCGATTCTCCTGCCTCTGCCTCCCGAGAAGCTGGGATTACAGGCGCCTGCCACCACGCCCAGCTAATTTTTGAATTTTTAGAAGAGATGGATTTTCGCCATGTTGGCCAGGCTGGTCTCGAACTCCTGACCTCAGGTGATCTGCCCACCTCGGCCTCCCAAAGTACTGGGATCACAGGCGTGAGTCACCGTGCCCAGCTGAGCACAGGGGTTTCTATTCCAGTGGAGATGAGGTGGGACACCCTATCAGCACTGTGGATGCCTTCACCAACCCAAAAATCAAAAATCAAAAATGAATTTCATCCTTCTAATAATATAATCATATGGTCTTTCTGGTGGCTAGCCGCATCCTGAGGTTATCTAGGGTTTCCACTCTAAGTCATCTCATTAGCATAAACTGGAGACAAAGGCCAAAAAATATACATTTCTTGTTACACACATTTGAAATTGGAATGTGTGGGTCCTCCAACTTTGGTCTTCTTTTTCAAGATTGTTTGGGCCATCATTTTTTTTAAATTTACGTTTTTTGGATCTTTTTAAATAAATCTTTTCTTACTCCAAATCCATCAAATATTTTTCAATATGGTTTTCTAAAAGTTTTTTACTTGGCTGTCACACTCAGGCCTTTCATCTATTTGGAATTTATTTTAGTGCACAGTGGAAGGTCTTGGTCTAATGTCATGCTTTTAAATTGTATTATCACATTTTTTAAAAGTCCATTCTTTCTTCCACTAATATACAAAGTAAGCCTATCACAAAACAAGTTTCCAGTAGGTAAGGATCTGTTTGGGTTTATGATTCTCTTTGGCCATTTTTTCTTTCCCTGAACCAACACCACACTGCCTTAATTACTATGGCTTTTTTTTTATTTTTATTTTTGAGATGGAATATCACTCTGTCACCCAGGCTGGAGTGCGACAGAGTGGTGCAATTTCAGCTCACTGCAACCTCTACCTCCCAGGTTCAAGCAATTCTTCTGCCTCAGCCTCCTGAGTAGCTGGGGCTACAGGTGTGCACCACCACACCTGTCTAATTTTTGTATTTTTAGTAGAGACAGGGTTTTGCCATATTGGCCAGGCTGGTCTCAAACTCCTGACCACGTGATCTGCCCTCCTCAGCCATTATAGCCTTTTAATAAGGTAATCTAGTAAGGTAAATCTCCCTATCTTGTTCATCTTTAGAAGTGTGTTTCTGGATCTTACATATAAATGTTAGAGTTTGACAACTTTCACAAAAACAAAACAAAAACTTTGGATTTTGATTGAAATTACATCGAATCTATAGATCAATTTGAGAAGAATTGGCTTTAAAAAATATATTGGCTGGGCATGGTGGCTCACGCCTGTAATCCTAGCATTTGGGAGGCCCAGGCAGATGGATCACCTGAGGTCAGGAGTTCGAGATGAGCCTGGCCAACATGGCGAAACCCTGTCTGTAGTAAAAATACAAAAATTAGCCAGGCATGGTGGCGGGTGCCTATAATCCCAACTATGAATTGCTTGAGCTCAGGAGTTCAAGATCAGCTGGGGCCACATGGCAAACCTGTCTCTACAAAAAAAAAAAAATTAACCAGGTGTGGTGCCTGCTCCTGTAGTCCCCTCTACTCAGGGGATTGAGGTGGGAGGATTCCTTGAGCCTGGGAAACAGGCTGCAGTGGGCCAAGAGTGTGCCCCTGTATTCCAACCTGGGTGACAGAGAAAGACTCTGTCCCAAAAGAAAAAAAAATTGTATTTCTTTTTAGCTAAGATTTTTTGAAGTCATAGATACTGAATTTTATCAAATGCTCTTATCTGTATTTATTAATTGTATGATTTTTCACTTCAATCTGTTAATGTAGTGAATTACATTGTTTTTGTAAAAATGTGAAACCAATCTGTGCTTCGTAAAATAAACCCAACTTGGTTACCTCACGTTTTCCTTTTTTTATACATTGCTTGATTTGATGTGCGATTATTTTGCTTAGGATTTTTACATCTATGTTTGTGAATGAGATTGGTGGATAATTATCTTTTCTCTTTTTCTTGTAAGTTTTGCACTCACATGTTATGCTATCCCTTGAAACAATTAGGAATTATTTCTTGAATATTTGATAAAATTTGCTTAGCCATCCAGGATTTTTATTTGTTCAATTTCTTTTTCCCTTCTTTATTGAAATCTTTTGAATTGATTGAGGTTTCTGGAATAATCATTACATGTTTTCCCCTTTGGAGTTTATAAGCACACTGTTTCTATTCTTTAGTGGTTACTAGAAATTTCAACATGCGTGTTAACTTACCCAAGTCTGTAGCTAAGCAATACTTTTTACCTTTGGTCTAAGAACCTTAGAACACTTTAACTCCTTTTACCTTCCTCCGGATCTATATTATTGTTGCAGTGTATTTTAATTCTGTCTTTTCCAATTTTACACCATAAATCATTGTTTTTATTTTATATAGTCAACATTCATTTACATATTACTAACATATTTGCTACTTCCTTTTTGCATCTCGGACTCTCTAGACTGTTCCTTCTGTTAATAATCTCTGTGAGTCCTTTTCTGCTGTTTTGTTTCTGCTGATTCTTCCTCTTGCGCTTTGTTTCTTGTGTGTTTGGTTTTTGTTGTGTTTTGTTTTTAACTGTAAGCTGTTCGTTATCCCTAGAAAATTATTTGTGGGCGATTTTGTGAGGCCTCAGGTGAGGGTGGGTCCCTTCAAAGTGTATTTATACTTACTTCTACCAGGTGCTTAGAGTTCTACTATCCCAGGACGGGACCACTTTAACGCTGTAGCCGCCGGCTTCGGGAATCATCAGCTGATGTGAATTTGGGCAGAACACCCAGGTGAGGCTCGGGTTTTAGTTACAATTTCTTAGGAGCGTGTTCTCATTCTCCCTAAGCCTCTAAGCACCAAAACATCTTCTCTTGCAATCTGCTCTGAGTTCCCACTTCTACTTAGATTTTGGCCTGTGATTTCACCCTCCGGTGAGTGATTTTACACTCCGGTGAGTGATTTTACCCTCTGGTGAGTGATTTTATGTTTTAAAGAATATTTTTAATGCCTATTAAGTATTTTTAGTTATCAGTGGGAGACGCTGTCTGTATAACAATGTACCATTACTGAGTGTAACATTGTCTTCTAAGAGTTTTTTTAAAAAACTGTGGTAAAATATACAAAACAGATGTTATCATTTTAACCATGTTAAATCGTGCACTTCAGGAGCCTTAAGTACACTGTGTTGTGCAACCATCACCACCATTCACCTGTAGAGTTTTCATCATCCCCCAACTGCAACTCTATACCCAGGAAGCAATAGCTCCCCATTTTCTCCAAAACCCAGGCCCCTGGCACCATTCTACTTGCTGTCTCTATGAGTTTGACTACGGGTACCATGTATGAGTGGAATTACACAGTATTTCTCCTTTTGTGACTGGCTTCTTTCAGCATAATGTCTTCAAGTTTCACTGTGGCATGTGTCTTTCTAAGAGTTTGAAAGTGTTTTTTTCATAGTTATAGCCTTAGGTTCCCTGGGATTAATTTGTATTTAAGTGTGAGATGCAGATCTAAATGTATCCCAATACGGATATGCCATTGTCCCAATAGAATGTATTGATTAATCCATCTTTTCCACACTGATCTATAATGCCATCTGTCATATATCGGATAGCTATATAAATATAAGCCTGTTTCTCTGTTTGGCTCTGTTGGTCTATCATCTATCCTTATGCCAGAAAGTAGTCTTAGTTATTAAGACTTGAAAGTAATTCAATATTATTTCAACATGTAAACAATACTTTAAAAACATTATTATATTTTCCTAACTTTTAGGTTCAGAGGTACATTTGCAGTTTGTTAGGTAGGTAAACTCGTGTCACAGGGATTTGTTATACAGATTATTTCATCATCCGGGTACTAAACCTAGCACCCAATTAGTTATTTTTTCTGACCCTTTCCCACCTCCCATCCACCACTCTCAAGGAAGCCTTGGTGTGTGTTGTTCCCCTCTCTGTGTCCATGTGTTCTCGTCATTTAGTTCCCACTTAGAAGTGAGAACATGCAGTATTCTTAATATCTGGTAAGACAGATCCCTCCTCCTAGTAGGTATGGATTTTTTCTAGCTTCAGCCCATGTCATCTGGAGCTCCCCACAGGCCTGTGGGTGAAGGCGGAAAGAGGGGAGAGGTAGTGTGGCAGAGTATGCAGGCTGAGGGTGGAAGCCCCCTGCTTTTTCGGTCTGTGCCTTCACGCGCCCTTGGGTTCAGTTTCACATGTGCTGTTTCTGCCTGATTGCTGGGGGTGCTTCAGGTGATCGCTCTGTGGATCAGAAAGCACCCACTTTGTGGCACTGCTAGATCAAGTGGTCTGCTCATGGTCATTGTCTTCTCAGCGCCTAATAGCTGTCTTAAGAGTTGAAACATTTAACATATCCATTCAGTGAATTTTTTTATTGAATTTATTTTAATTTATTGAATGCCTACTACACGCTAGCACTGTGGATTTAGCAGTGTTCCAAATCGACAAAACCTTTGTTCTTATGAGATTTAAATTCTAGTCTATTAAAAGCAGAATACTGTAGTTTTTTTGTGTGTTGGGTACAATATATGATTATTAGTGAAATTTGTTCTTTCTGAGATGGAGTCTCTCTCTGTTGCCCAGGCTGGAATGCAGTGGCGTGAGGTTGCTCACTGCAACCTCCGCCTCCTGGGTTCAAGCAATTCTGCCTTAGCCTCCCGAGTAGCTGGGATTACAGGCATCCGTCAGCACACTGGGCTAGTTTTTGTATTTTTAGTAGAGATGGGGTTTCACCATGTTGGCCAGGCTGGTCTTGAACTCCTGACCTCAGATGATCTGCCTGCCTCAGCCTCCCAAAGTGCTGAGATTATAGGCGTGAGCCAACACGCCTGGCCTGAAATTCATTATTTTATTGGTCTTTGTTCTCTACATTTAAAATATTTCTGAAGACATGTTAATTTGAAAAATACTTTATTGCAGGTGATAAAATCTTAAAGGTCGTTTTAGTGAGCACAGCATTGACTGGCAAAAAGATATGTATATCTGCATAATTAGGTCAAACTTCCTTTTCGTTTTTGAGACGGAGTCTCGCTCTGTTGTCCAGGCTGGAGTGCAGTGGCACAATCTCGGCTCACTGCAAGCTCTGCCTCCTGGGTTCATGACATTCTCCTGCCTCAGCCTCCCGAGTAGCTGAGACTACAGGTGCTCACCGCCATGCCCGGCTAATTTTTTGTATTTTTAGTAGAGACGGGTTTCACCATGTTAGCCAGGATGGTCTTGATCTCCTGACCTTGTGATCCGCCCTCCTCGTCCTCCCAAAGTGCTGGGATTACAGGCGTGAGCCACCATGCCCCGGCCAACGTCAAATTTCTGATAGGCAAAACTGCAGTAATGGCCAGGCTTCAGCACACTCTGAATGCACTTGTCAACCTGCATCCTTCCTGAAAATACTTCAACCCAAAGAGTTTGCCTTTTTATTTTCTCAGTATGTGAAGCAGATGATTTAAAAGATAAAGGTAAAAACTTTCAGTCTGATCAATACTAACCATTTTAATACAAACTAGTGACACACAAAAAAATGACTGAAAATTGCTCATTTGGATAGACGTATGCTGGCTTAGCAGAAGAAAATGACAGTTTCTTTGAATTCAGGTTTAGATTATTTTCCCTCATAAAGAATGGAAAATATATCACACACAAAAAATAAAAATCTGGATAAGGCGAATGACTTCACTGCTTACGTTAAATGCAGGTGGTGACTTACAAAGCTGGCTTATTTAGCAGATCCAGCTAACACATGAAAGGCAGTACTATACATTTCTGTACAAGATTGCTGTAATTAATATTTATCATAGAAACTAGAAGTTATTTGAGACTCTTCATTTACCTGTCATCAAAATTATAGTAGTCATGGTAAAAATCATTATTAGACATCTTTCTTTCCTAACAGTTCTTTGACAAATATGTCTCCTAGATTCTAAAAGGGACTGACAAAAAAAAATCAGAGAAACTTTAGCCCAGCAAATGACATAAATGGCTTACCTTCCCACCAGATAATACTTGTCAAGAAATATACCAAAATTAGGCTGAAATTGCTTTATCACCTTTATTGCAATAAATCTGTGTATATCTTATTAGCTATTAACCTATCATAACTCACAAGATTAAAATGTTATTGCTGTTTATATCTATTTCTTTCTTTCTTTCTTTTTTTCTTTTTTGAGACAGAGTTTCACTCTGTCGCCCAGGCTGGAGTGCAGTGGCGAGATCTTGGCTCATTGTAAGCTCTGCCTCCCAGGTTCATGCCATTCTCCTGCCTCAGCCTTCCAAGTAGCTGGGACTACAGGCGCCCGCCATCATGCCCAGCTAATCTTTTTTTTTTTTTTTTTTGTATTTTTAGTAGAGATGGGATTTCACCATGTTGGCCAGGATGGTCGCGATCTCCCGACCTCGTGATCTGCCCACCACGGCCTCCCAAAGTGCTGGGATTACAGGCGTGAGCCACCACGCCTGGCCATATCTATTTCTTTATTTGAATCTGTGTTCTCAAAATCTTGTGACCTGAAAAAGAAAAAAGAAATTGCCTGGATGCTAAATCTGATATTTGGTATTGGCTCCATGTATTTAAGTGTCCGAATCTAATACACCCTGTGACCAAACAAGACAAATGGGAAACTCTTCCTCCTTGACGTTAAATTGAAAATTATTTTAAATATTAAAGCAAAACATATTGAACAGATGCAAAATTGGCATGATTTTTAATTGTTATCCTGCAACAGGTTGCTTTAGGCAGTTAATGTGTAATTATCATAGAAGCGGTCCCAGCTGCTTAGGAGGCTGAGGCAGGAGGATCATTCGAGCCCAGGAGGTCAAGACTGCAGTGAGTTGTGATCGTGCCACTGCACTCAAAACTGGGTAACAGAACGACACTCTCATAAATAAAATAATAAATAAATAAATAGAGCTGTAAAGAACATCACTGGGACAATTACAGACATTTTGATTTAAGCTGGATATGAGATAGGGCATTACTGTTGATTTTCTTAGGTTTGATAATGACACTGGGGTTATGAAGGAGAATATCCTTGTTCTTAAATGATACTTGAGGGAATATTTAGGGAAAAAGTGTCATGATATCTGTGACTTTCAATGGGTTCAGAAATCAAAATAGATAAAGAAGACTCTTACTAATAGCCAGATGAAGGTGGTGGGTTTATGAGTGCTCATTATTCTATTCTCCCAACTTTTAAGGGTGTTTGAAATTTTTCAAAATAAAAACTTAGATAAAAAAATTATAGTTCTTTTTACTTTTCCCTGTTTAAAAAGAAGTTATTATGCAATTTCCCAGAGAGAATCTATTCCCAAAATATGAATTAGAAATTGGAGTTCATACAAAATGGAGGAAGATTCAGAAAGGATTTTGGTGTTTTTCTTTTAAATCTAAGTTATACCACTCAAGGGTGAACTTAGATCTGAGGCAACACTGTTCATGAACTTTGTCACAACAAATATTGAATGTTTATTTGCCTGAACTCCGTTTAACCTTGTACATTCACCTTCGTGTTGGCGAAGAGTTGTATTTCATAATTCCTAGCAAGGCAATGCCACCTAGTCCACATAAGTGTTCACATTATGGCACACCTGGGGGCGTGGTGGGCAGTGGAGCCAGGACAGTTAGAAGATGCAGTTTAACTTGGTGAGTTTACAATTTAATTGGAAGCCAAAACATGGTGAAGCTGAAGAACATCCTCAGAACAATTTGGAAACTACAAGTTAAAATAGCACAGTTCCTTGGGAGGCAGAGGTTGCAATGAGCTGAGATCGGCCATTGCACTCTAGCCGGGGTGACAAAGTGTGACTCCGTTTCTAAATAAATAAATATAAAATAAAATAGCACAGTTCCAAAAGTGGTGATAAGGAGGAAGCTGTCACTAACATTGGTGTAGAAAAGAAGCTGTGGTGATAATCCAGATGTGAACAATGACCAGACGTTTGCTATAGATGTCACAACTTCTGCAGAGATTACATTTTTCTTCAAGTCCCAGTAGATTCAGGGTGCCACCATTGGAATTTTCTGTTGCTAGCCACATTTCCAATTTAGGGATTCCTTCCCTGAAGTTGAAGACTGGAATAGCATTGTGTATCTAACCATGGAGGAACTGTTTTTGTGACCATAGTTTCAGCAAGTCCACAAAGCCCCCAGGGTAAAGAATGCATCCAGTTTACTCAATATATATCGTGTATACAACATATCACAGTATTATGTAGACATTTTTGATCCTTAGTATCAGACTTAAAAGAGAGTGTTACTGATTTTCTTAAGGAATGCCAAAAAGAATAGTTGATCCCCTGAAAAGTCATGATAGGCTGGGCACAGTGGCTCACACCTGTACTCCCAGCACTTTGGGAGGCCAAGACAGGTGGATCACCTGAGGTCAGGAGTTCGAGACCAGCCTGGCCAACATGGTGAAATCCTGTCTCTACCAAAAATACAAAAATTAGTTGGGCATGGTGACAGGCACCTGTAGGAGAATCACTTGTACCCCAGAGGCAGAGGTTGCAGTGAGCTGAGACCGCACCATTGCACTCCAGCCTGGGCAACAAGAGTGAAACTCTGTCTCAAGGCCAGGCGTGGTGGCTCACACCTGTAATCCCAACACTGTGGGAGGCCAAGGTGGGCAGATCATGAGGTCGGGAGATCGAGACCATCCTGGTTAACATGGTGAAACCCCGTCTCTACTAAAAATATAAAAACTTAGCCGGGCATGGTGGTGGGTGCCTGTAGTCCCAGCTACTTGAGAGGCTGACACAGGAGAATGGCGTGAACCCAGGAGGCAGAGCTTGCAGTGAGCCGAGATTGTGCCACTGCACTCCAGCCTGGACGACAGAGCGAGACTCCGTCTCAAAAAAAAAAAAAAGAAAAAAAAGAAAAAGTCATGATAGGGGAAAGAACATGACCTAGATTCATATAGGAGCTAAGAATTCTTATAGCTACTATTGTCACGTGCGTCCATGTGAAGAGACCACCAAACAGGCTTTGTGTGAGAAACAAGGCTGTTTATTTCACCTGGCAGCCTGGCTGAGTCCAAAAACAGAGCAAAGGGTGGTGGGATTATCATTAGTTCTTATAGGTTTTGGGATAGGCGGTGGAGTTAGGAGCAATGTTTTGCAGGCAGAGGGTGGATCTCACAAAGTACATTCTCAAAGGTGGGGAGAATTACAAAGAACCTTCTTAAGGGTGGGGGAGATTACAAAGTATATTGATCAGTTAGGGTGGAGCAGAAACAAATCACAATGGTGGAATGTTATCAGTTAAGACTATTTTCACTTCTTTTGTGGATCTTCAGTTACTTCAGGACATCTGGATGTAAAAGCGCAGGTCACAGGGAATATGACGGCTTAGCTTGAGCTCAGAGGCCTGACATTCCTGTCTTCTTATATTAATAAGAAAAGCAAAACAAAATAGTGGTGAAGTGTTGGAGTGGCGAAAAATTTTGGGGTGGTATGGAGAGATCATGGGCGATGTTTCTCAGGGCTGCTTCAAGCGGGATTAGGGGCGGCGTCCAAACCTACAGTGAGAGAGATTCAACTGAAGAAAGATATTCAGGTAAGGGGTGATATTGTGGGGTTGTTAGAAGGAGCATTTGTTGTATAGAATTATTGGTGATGGCCTGGATGCGGTTTTGTATGAATTGAGAAACTAAACAAAAGACACAACGTCCAAATAAAAGAAAGAGAAAAACAGGTATTCAAGGCCTAAGAATTGGGAGTACCCAGGACGTCCAATTAGAGAGTGTCCAAGGGTGTTCAACGTTACTGTGTGCTTGGTTGGTGAGTTTTTGGGCTCTATCCTTGAGTTTTTTTAAGTTGTCATATACCAAACCAGATTGATTTAGGTAAAAACAACACTCTTCATTTAAAAATATACAGTCCTCCTTTTTCAGCAGTGAGTAAATCGAGGCCTCGGCGGTTCTGGAGGACAAATGCAGCTAAAGAGTCAACCTGGGCTTGGAGGACAGGTAAAGTTTGTGATATATCTGTAACGCTAGCAGAGAAGTCATTAGAGAGGCTGCGGAATGTTGTGACAGAGGTTGAGATGCCTGCTATTCCAGTTCCAAGTGCAACAGTGGAGGCAGAAAGTCCTAGACCCACAAGTAAAGGGATTAGTGGGATGA
>NC_045439.1:54529671-54562134 GCF_002776525.5 Piliocolobus tephrosceles | reverse complement strand
GGGACTACAGGCGCCCGCCTCGTCGCCCGGCTAGTTTTTTGTATTTTCTATTAGAGACGGGGTTTTACCGTATTAGCCAGGATGGTCTCGATCTCCTGACCTCGTGATCGGCCCGTCTCGGCCTCCCAAAGTGCTGGGATTACAGGCTTGAGCCACCGCGCCCGGACGGGATGACTCTTTTTGTCGTGTTGGTGTCATGAGGGGGACAGGCAGTTGTTCGTTCCCATCTGCAAACTGAATTCTGGGAGTAAGGAAGACTAGAGTACATGTGCCTATCCAGTTGGCAGGTAGGCACATGTAGGTGGAAGAGACACATAAAAAGAAGAGACCTTGTGTCAGGCAGAACTGGAAATGTAAAGTGAAAAGGTGAGAGGGTGTATTGAAAGAGGAGTCCTGTACCCAAAATCCTAGAGATCCAGCAAGGGCAGCAGCCATTAGAGGTTGTAATGGGGATTGATGGTGCAACTGCGTAGAGGGAGAAGTTCGGTTCTCATGGTGTATGAGAAAGCGCATAGTGTCTACAAATAACCTTTCACTGCTATTCATGGGGCTGGGTATAAGCAAGCAAGAGGAGGGGCCAGGAGGAGATTCAGACGAGCAGGGGGACGGTAGCCAAGGACGGAGTGAGATGCAGGGTAGGTGTCCTCCTAACCAGTAGTGACTGCCAATGTTTTTTAGTTTGTCAGTAATGATAGAGGGCATATCAGTAATGTGAAGTTGGAATGCTCCCATCTGTTTGGTAATGTATGTGACTGGGTTCTGGAGATAAAGAGCAAAGGAATATTTGGACAGTGGAAGGTTGCCTAAAGGAATTCCAGTAGGCTGTTGTCGGGAGATGCATAAAGGAACGGCAACAGGGATAGTTGTTTGTGTGGTTAGGGGTCCAAATATTGCGGGGGTGGAATTGACATAAGGAGAAAGGTGCCGTAGGTAGATGCGGAGAAGTGTGGCAGCTTGTTGGTGTGAAATGCCTGGGGTGTTCACACCAAATCTGTTTAGAAAGTAAAGAAGTTCCTCAGGCGGGTAAAGATGAGGGCTATTAGAGGTTCTGAGGTGCAGGGAGATGGGAGAGGTAGCCCAGTCGGCCTATAGAGCAGGGGTGGCTGTGTAAGAGCAGGAAGAAAGGGAAACACATAGCCAACAATTCTGTGCTAGAGGAGGACTGGAGGCAGTGAGGAGAGAGTGGGTGAGATTGATAGCATGCTGGAAATAACTAGGGAGAGGTAGAGTGGCATAAGAATGGGAATGAGAATAAGAGTGAGTATAAAAGTAAAGAATATAACTTCATCAGGGTGGAAGTATTGGAGGGTGCCCTGTCAGCAAAGATTATCTATCCACTCCAAGAGGAAGTCAAGAGTGGTGGTTTGGGAATAGCACCAGGAGATATCAGCTGTGATGTCTTGGAGAAACAGTGTAAACCGGCAGCATAAACAAGAGCAGGTCATTTATGAGTAGTTGAGAATGGTGAATAGGAGTATGACTAGACAGAATATAGTAGGGATAACAAATTTTGGGGACACAGTCCAAGTAGTGGGGTGACTGTGTAAAGCCCTGTTGCAAAGAGTAGGGTAAGGACGAATAGACCTAATAGAATGAAGGTATGTATCAGGCTCATAAGGTTTATTATTGTTCAGAAATGTGAGTTTAAGGGAAGTAGGGGAGAGTACTTGCAACTTCCAGGAGGAAGAGGAGATATTGGGCTGGCTGGCTGATGGACACAGCTTTATTCTGAAATGGTGAACCCAATGGGGAGGGTCCTGTAGGCGGATGGCAGTTGGGGTACTATAGATGACTAAGTAGGGTCCGGTCCATTAAGGTTGTAGAGTTTGAGGGGTCAGATTCTTAACAAGAACTGATTGTCCAGCTAGGGTGTCTTCATATGGCTGGGAATCTGGAGTAGGCAAGAGAAGATTAGCAGCTCGGCAAATTTCCTGTCTAGCCTGCTGGAAGACTGGAAGATAGTCACCTAGAGGGCTGGTGTCTAGGACGAGGTTGGGGCCAAGCAAGAAAGTACGTCCATATAAAAGTTCAAATGGACTGTACCCTGTAGCATCTCGAGGACAGGCTCTAATTCTGAGAAGGGCAAGAGGTAAAAGTACTGTCCAGTTCTTTTTAAGTTGGAGGCTGAGCATGGTGAGGTATGTCTTTAAAAGACCATTAGTCTGTTCTACCTTTCCTGAAGATTGAGGATGGTAACGGGTATGAAGGTTCCACTGAATACCAAGAGCCTGAGAAACTGCTTGGGTAATTTGACTCATAAAGGCTGGTCCATTATCAGACTGTGTAGAGGTGGGAAGGCCAAACTGAGGAATTATATCTGACAAAAGGGAAGAAATGACCATGGTGGCCTTCTCAGACCCTGTGGGAAAGGCCTCTACCCATCCAGTGAAAGTGCTTACCCAGACCAAGAGGTATTTTAGTTTCCTGACTCGAGGCCTGTGAGTAAAGTCAATTTGCCAGTCCTGAGCAGAGGCAAATCCCTGAGCTTGGTGTGTAGGGAAGGGAGGGGGCCAGAACAATCCCTGAGGAGTAGTAGAATAGCAGATGGAACACTGAGAAGTGATTTCCTTGAGGACAGATTTCCATGATGGAAAGGAAATCAGAGGTTCTAAGAGGCAGCTAGCGGCTTCTAACCTACATGGAAGAGGTTATGAAATGATGATAGAATAGAATGGGCCTGTAAGTCTGGAAGGAGATATTTTCCTTGCTCCAAGAATCATTTTCCTTCTGTGGGAAGAGATTAATAGGTGGAAGTTTCAGTGGGAGAGTAGGTGGGAGTGACTGATGAGAAGGAGAAAAACTGGCCGTGAGGGACAGAAGCTGGAATGCTAGCTGCTTCTTTGGCTACTTTATCAGCATAAGCATTGCCCTGAGCGATGGGATCTGATGCCTTTTGGTGGCCCTTGCAGTGTATGACTCCAGCTTCCTTTGGAAGTAAAGCGGCCTTGAGAAGAGTTTTTATTAAAGAGGCATTAATGATGGAGGACCCTTGCGTAGTGAGGAAACCTCTTTCAGCCCATATAACAGCATGGTGGTGCAGGATATGGAAGGCATATTTAGAGTCAGTATAAATATTGATGCTTAATTTCTTCGCAAGAGTGAGGGCTCAGGTTAAGGCAATGAGTTCAGCTTGCTGAGAGGTAGTGGAGGGGGGCAGAGTGGTAGCCTCAATGATAGATGTGGAAGATACTATAGCATAGCCTGCCTTTGCTGGTATGTGGCGATTAGGCCTGGTGGAACTGCCATCAATAAACCAGGTGTAATCAGGGTGAGGAACAGGAAAGAAGGAAATATGGGGAAATGGAGTGAATGCCAGGTGTATCAGAGAGATACAGTCATGGGGATCAGGTGTGGTATCAGGAATAGTGTGGGAGGCTGGATTGAAGTCTGGGCCAGGAACAATGGTAACTGTGGGAGACTCAACAAAGAGTGAGTACAGCTGAAGAAGGCAGGGAGCAGAAAGTATGTATGTCAGGTGTGAGGAAGAAAATAGATTTTGGAAGTTATGAGAACTGTAGAGAGTGAGTTGAGCATAGTTTGTGATTTTGAGGGCCTCTAAAAGTATTAGGGTGGCGGTGGCCACCACACGGAGACATCATGGCCAGCCTAAAACAGTAAGGTCAAGTTGTTCAGACAAAAAGGCTACAGGGCACAGTCCTAGTCCTTGTGTAAGAATTCCAACTACACAGCCCTGCACTTTGGCTGTGTGTAATGAAAAGGGTTGGGATGAGTCAGGGAGAGCTAGTGTGGGAGCAGTCTCTAAAGCTGTCTTCAAGGAACGGAAAGAAGAGTGGGGAAAGGATTTAGGATCTATGGAGTCAGCTAGGTTTCCTTTTGTTAGTTTATATAATGGTTTTGTTAGGATGGCAAAACCAGGTATCCAAAGGCAAAAGTATCCAACCATGCCCAGGAAGAAAAGGAATTGTTGTTTTGTAGAAGAGGTTGGGGTTTGAGAGATCAGTCAGACATGATTGGCAGGGAGATCACGTGTGTTTTTATGAAGAATTATGCCGAGGTAGGTAACAGATGGAGAAGAAATTTGAGCTTTGGAGGGGGATACCCAATATCCCTTGGAGAATAAATGTTGAAAGAGCAGAAGGGTGTCTTGTTGACAAGATTCAAAGGAGGGGCTACAAAGTAGGTCATCAATATATTGAATAAGGTGAGAAGCGGAGGGGTGGAAAGAAAGTAAATCATGAGAAAGAGCTTGGGTGAAGTAATGAGGGCTGCCCTGAAGCCTTGTGGCAGTCCGCCCAGGTAAGCTGCTGGGACTGATGGGTGTCAAGGTCAGTCCAGGTAAAAGCAAATAGAGGCTGGGACGAGCGGTGTAGGGGAATAGTGAAAAAAGCATCTTTAAGATCAAGAATGGAATAGTGAGTTGTGAAGGAAAGTATTGAGGACAAAAGAGTGTACAGTTTGGGCACCACAGGGTGGATAGGCAAAACAATTTGGTTGATAAGGTGCAGATCCTAAACTAACCTGTAATACTTGTCTGATTTTTGGACAGGTAAAATGGGGGAATTGTAAGGAGAGTTTATAGGTTTTTAGAAACCCATGCTGTAGCAGGCGAGTTATAAAAGCCTGTTGTGGGACGGGATACTGGCGTTGAGCGGGGTAAGGGTGATTAGGTTTTAATGGGATAGTAATGGGCAGGTGATCGGTTGCCAGGGAGGGAGTGGAGGTGTCCCATACTTGTGGGTTAAGGTAGGGGAGTACGAGAGGAAGGTGCAAAGGAGGCTTTGGGTTGGGAAGAAGGGTGGCAATGAGATGTGGCTGTAGTCCAGGAATAATCAGGGAAGCAGATAATTTGGTTAAAATGTTTCGGCCTAATAAGGGAACTAGGCAGGTGAGGATAACTAAAAAAGGGTGCATAAAAGAATGTTGTCCAAGTTGGCACCAGAGTGGGGGAGTTTTAAGGGGTTTTGAAGCTTGGCCATCAATACCCACAACAGTTACGGGGCACGGAAACAGGCCCTTGAAAAGAAGGTAATGTGGAGTGGGTGGCCCCCATATTGATTAAACAGGAGACGGACTTACCCTTCATTGTAAGAGTTACCTGAAGCTCGGTGTCCGTGATGGTCCAGGGGGCTTCTGAGGCGATTGGGCAGCGTCAGTCTTCAGCTGCTAAGCTGAGGAGATCTGGGAAGGAGTTGGCCAAGGAATGTTGGGTTTGGGCTGCAGGGGTTTTAGGAGCAGTGGCAATGTGAATCAGACAGTCCGACCTCCAGTGGGGGCCTGCACAGACAGGGCATGGCTTAGGAGGAATCCCGGGCTGCGGGCATTCTGAGGTCCAGTGGCCAGGCTTTTGGCATTTGAAGCAAGGTCCACGAGGATGTTTTGAAGGAGCCCCTGGGAACTGTGGCTTGGATGTTCTGAAGTTTTGTGTGCTGGAGACGTGGTTGTGGGTTGTCTTACAGCGGAGGCAAGTAGCTGTAACTCAGAAATGTGTTGCTGTGTGGCTACCTCCTCTCTATTTTTGTACACCTTGAAGGCAAGGTTGATTAATTCCTGTTGTGGGGTTTGAGGGCTGAATTCCAATTTTTGAAGCTTTTTTCTAATGTCAGGAGCTGACTGGGTGATAAAATGCATATTAAGAATAAGGTGGCCTTCTGTCCCTCTGGGTCTAGGGCAGTAAAGCATCTAAGGGTTGCTGCTACACAGGCCATGAACTGGGTTTTCATCTTTACCTTGGGTAGTTTCTTTAAGTTTGTTATAATTAACAGCTTTGTAAGCTGCCTTTTTAAACCCTTCAACTAGGCAGGAAAACATGTAATCTTGCCTAGCTATAACTGGGGAATCTGCTTGAGAGTTCCATTGGGGATCTTCTCAGGGAACTGCTCTAATGCCTTCCTGGAGGTCTGGCTCATGAAGCCGGCAGTTATCAGCGTGAGATTGGGCTAGAGAAAAACTCCTTCCCGTTCATCTGGGGAGAGGGTGGAAGTTAGGATGACATTTAAGTCACTCCAGGTTAAATTGTAGGACAGAGTTAGATATCAGAATTCCTGTATATATTTAAGTGGGGTCTGATGAGAAAGAGTCTAAACACTGGCTGATTTGGGAAAGGTCTGATAGAGAAAAAGGTGCATGTACCCTGACTATGCCTTCAGCTCCAGCCACCTCTCTAAGAGGAAATTACTGGGCAGGTTGGGGAGAGCTAGTTGCAGAATGAAACTGTACAACAGACCGGGTGTAAGGAGGGGAGGTAATAGAAGGGTTATAGGGTGGGGGAGCAGAGGTTGAAGAAGAGTTGGAGCCTTATTCAGCCTGGCGGGGAGCGACCTGAGGAGGAGCAGTCTGGGGAGGAGGTGACAGGTCAGATGGGTTAGTAGAAAAGGAAGATTCACAAGACTCAGTGAAGCTTGGGGTTGGGACCGAAGGGACAGGCGGGAGGGAAAGAAGGAGGATTTGGGACGAGTGGCACTGGGAACAGAGACTAGGAAGGGAACGAAGTGTGAAAAATGCCTAGACATAAGGCACCTCAGACCATTTGCCCATTTTTCGACAAAAATTATCTAGGTCTTGTAGGATGGAGAAATCAAAAGTGTCGGTTCCTGGCCATGGAGAACCATTGTCAAGTTTGTATTGGGGCCAAGCAGTGTTGCTGAAGAAAATAAGAGGCTTAGATTTTAGGTCAGGCGAGAGTTGAAGAGGTTTTAAGTTCTTGGGAACACAGGCTAAGGGAGAAGAAGGCGGAATGGAGGGTGGAAGGTTGCCCATAGTGAAGGAGGCAAGTTTAAACAGAAGGGTAGAGACACAGAGAAGGGGGGTGGGGAGCAGCGCTGGGCTGCAATGTGGGTGAGCAGCCAAAGCAGGCGTCCCCGCAGTTGACTTGCCACCAAGGGAATGTTGGTGAATGACCAAGGCAGACATCCCTGCAGTGATCAGACACCAATAAATGGAATGTGGGTGAATAATCAGGCAGGTGTCCCCGCAGTGATTAAACACCACGTGAAGACTGTCTTCCTGAGTCCATGACTGGTGCCAGAGTTTTGGGTCCACGGATTAAATGTGTCTCCTTTGTCTGTACTAGAGAGGAAAAAGAACTGCAATTGGAAGGACAGGGAGATCGAAGGGTAGCGAGAGAGGGAGACTGAAGGGTAGTGAGAGAGGCTGGAGAAGAGAGTGAAAAGACCGCTTACTCGATTTAAAATCAGTGAGATGTTCCTTGGGCTGGTGGGTCTGAGGACCCGAGGTCGTATGGAGGATCTCTTCACGGAGTGAGGGTGAGGACAGGGGACTGCTCTCCTGAAGGAGTCCCTCTGACCCGGGTCTTTGGCCCCAAATGTCACTCGCGTCCATGTGAAGAGACCACCAAACAGCTTTGTTGAGCAACAAGGCTGTTTATTTCACCTGGCAGATGGGCTGAGTCTGAAAAGAGAGTCAGCAAAGAGTGGTGGGATTATCATTAGTTCTTACAGGTTTTGGGATAGGCGGTGGAGTTAGGAGCAATGTTTTGCGGGCAGGGGGCAGATCTCACAAAACACATTCTCAAGGGTGGGGAGAATTATAAAGAACCTTCTTAAGGGTAGAGGAGATTACAAAGTACATTGACCAGTTAGGGTGGGGCAGAAACAAATTACAATGGTGGAATGTCATCAGTAAAGCTATTTTCACTTCTTTTGTGGATCTTCAGTTGCTTCAGGCCATCTGGGTATCTATGTGTAGGTCACAGGGAATATGATGGCTTAGCTTGGGCTCAGAGGCCTGACAACTGTGACATTCATTCTAAAAGTTTTATCCGATGTGATAGACCTATTACAATTCTCATACATTTACCCAGGCACTTTCTGCAGGCATAAAATATATTGACTTAATATTGTGGTTTTAAGGCTAAAAAATCATTTTTTAATACATGAAAAATGTACAAAAGTATTCCTTTTCACCTCTAGATGGTGCTGTGTGTTGTATTTTGTAAGCACAAGTTGCCTAGTTTTTAAATTGGATGGACTCAAAGATTAACCATCTTATTTTACAGATAAACTAAGATTCATTGAAATTTTGTTTCAAGATAAAAATTCTGGTTTGAGGCAGAGCCAGGACTAAAGCCTGTTTTAGGTAAAGTGTTTAATGTACGAATCATTTTACAGAAGGTATTGTCATTCCAAAGTTATTGCAACAGTATTATACAGTTGTGACAAGTTTAAAATTTTATTTTATTGATTTATGAAATTTTCCGCCGGGCGCGGTGGCTCATGCCTGTAATCCCAGCACTTTGGGAGGCCGAGGTGGGCGGATCACAAGGTCAGGAGATCGAGACCACGTGAAACCCCGTCTCTACTAAAAATACAAAAAATTAGCCAGGCGTGGTGGCGGGAGCCTGTAGTCCCAGCTACTCGGGAGGCTGAGGCAGGAGAATGGCATGAACCCGGGGGGCGGAGCTTGCAGTGAGCCGAGATCGCACCACTGCACTCCAGCCTGGGCGACAGAGCTAGACTCCACCTCAAAAAAAAAAGAAAAAAAAAAAAATTTCTTAGAAAGTTCTAAAAGAGGCCAGGCGCGGTGGCTCACGCCTGTAATCCCAGCACTTTGGGAGACTGAGGTGGGCAGATCAGGAGGTCAGGAGATCGAGACCATCCTGGCTAACAGGGTGAAACTCCCTCTCTACTAAAAATACAAAAAAAATTAGCCGGGCGTGGTGGCGGGCGCCTATAGTCCCAGCTACTCAGGAGGCTGAGGCAGGAGAATGGCTGAATCCAGAAGGCAGAGCTTGCAGTGAGCCGAGATCGCGCCACTGCCCTCTAGCCTGGGCAACAGAGCGAGACACCGTCTCAAAAAAAAAAAAAAAAAAAAAGTTCTGAAAGAGAATCTGAAAATTCTCCAAATTAAGATGAAAATAGATAGTAATGACAGATAATAGACTATCATTATGTGTACATCTAAATTACTTTATCAAAGAACTCCCAATGGTTAAAGAACACGGATAACTTGCTGAAAAGGAAATATAAATTGGTAATAATTACGTGAAAATATATTCAAACTCACTAAGAATTAAAAACTAAAATAGCAACATGGTATCCCCTTGTCCCTTTCAGACAAGCAAAAAAGTCCATAAAGTGATCATATTTCAGAGGTGCTGAGTGAGTGGTAAAACAGGCAGTTCACCCTCAGGCAGTAGGAGCATGAATTAGTACAATATTCTGAAAGTTAATCTGACAGATGTTATCAAGAACCTTAAATTGTTCAAGCTCTGACCTAGTACTCCAACTTCTAGTCTGCTTTCTGTAGGAAATAAACAGAAATATGGACAACTTATGTGCAAAGATACTGACTACATCATTACATATGGTACTTGTAAATAAGAAAATCATTACATAAATTAGGATATGGTTATGATATCTCACAGCTATTTACAAACTTTTTGCAAATAATTCTAAATGACATAAAGAAAATATTAATAATACTATCTTAAATTAGAGAGGAGACTAAAATCTATTAACATGGTATTAGCTTTATAAAAATATTACAGTATTTGGAGAAAAAGAATGAAAAACATTCAAATATTAACAAAGGTTATCTAAATATGAAGAGTATGAGTTATTCTTTCAACTTTCTTCTATTTTTCAAGTTTTCTATGAAGTATAAATAGTACTTCTATAGACAAAAAATGTTAATTTCTAAATGAAATAAGTAGCATTTGAAGTGATTTTGAAACTCATCATTCTGAAACTTGACATTGATCATCAGAGGCTGAGACCTTTTCAGCTTTCCCATTCTCCTCCCTTAGACTGGCAATGAGAATGAGGAGGAAATGCTACATTTAGCTTCATTTCCTAGAGTCAGAATCATTGTGTCTCACTGGCTTTCCCTTTTCACTCTTTGATTATGATTGAGAAAACTTTGAAACTCTAAAATCTGAAGTTTATTTTAGACAGCAGTGAATAATCATGTCTAAACAAATCTCCCTGATATAGATAATATCTATATTATCCACTTTTCTTCTTCAGAGTTTTCCCTCTCCCTCATTCATTTTATTCTATGAATTTTTTTTTTTTTTGAGACAGGATCTTACTCTGTCGCCCAGGCTGGAGTGCAGTGGCGCGATCTCAGCTCACTGCAGCCTCAGTCTCCCCAGTTCAACTGATCTTCTCACTTCAGCCTCCCCAGTACCTGGGAATACAGGTGAGTGCTGCCGTGCCCAGCTAATTTTTGTATTTTTGTAGAGATGGGGTTTTGCCATGTTGCCGATGCTGGTCTCAAACTCCTGGGCTCAAGCAACCCACCCGCCTTGGCCTCCCTAAGTGCATGAGTCACTGTGCCTGGCCTTATTTTAAGATTTTTTATTGACTCCATTATTACAACTTAATTGTATGCATTGTAACTCATCAAGCGTTCTAATGTGAAGCTCACACGTTCAGATGTCTTGTGAGCATCTCCTTAGTTTATCCTAAAACCAGTGACTAAAAAGGCTCTCAACTTAAAATAGACTCTTGCTAACTCTCAATACTAAAAACATTCATTCATTTTTGGAGGAGAAAATATTGGTTCATCTGAAACTTCCTTTTAAAATTCAGATTGTCGCCAGGCGCGGTGGCTCAAGCCTGTAATCCCAGCACTTTGGGAGGCCGAGATGGGCGGATCACGAGGTCAGGAGATCGAGACCATCCTGGCTAACACGGTAAAACCCCGTCTCTACTAAAAAATACAAAAAGAAATTAGCCGGGCATGGTGGCAGGCGCCTGTAGTCCCAGCTGCTCGGGAGGCTGAGGCAGGAGAATGGCGTGAACCTGGGAGGCGGAGCTTGCAGTGAGCCGAGATCCGGCCACTGCACTCCAGCCTGGGCGACAGAGCAAGACTCCGTCTCAAAAAAAAAAAAAAATTCAGATTGTCTTCTTAATGATGAAAATCATAAAATGCATATTCAGTGTAAGTAGTGAAAAAGTCTAGAATTACACAGCAAGAGACCTTCACATGTGTCCTGGAGATTGGTTAGAGGGACAGTTAGGAAGTAACAGTTTAGCATTTCCATCTGCCACTAACTACTTGTGTGATATTTGACAATTTTTAAAAAATTTTTGTTTTAATTTATTTTTCTTTCACCATCTGCATTTCCACAGTGGCAAATTATTTATGCTCAGTTTATTTGCCTATAAAATTAAGATGGGACTGGGCACAGTGACTCATGCCTGTAATCTCAGCACTTTCGGAGGCTGAGGCAGGTGGATCACTTGAGGTCAGAAGTTCGAGACCTGGCCAACATGGTGAAACCTTGTCTCCACTAAAAATACAAAAATTGGCCGGGCACAGTTGCTCACGTCTGTAATCCCAGCACTTTGGGAGGCTGAGGCGGGTGGATCACAAGGTCAGGAGTTCAAGACCAGCCTGGCCAAGGGAGTGAAACTCCATCTCTACTAAAAAAAAAAAAAATACAAAAAATTAGCCGGGTACAGTGACAGGCATCTGTAATCCCAGCTACTCGGGAGGCTGAGGCAGGAGAATTGCTTGAACCCGAGTGACAGAGGTGGCAGTGAGCTGAGATCACGCCACTGCACTCCAGCCTGGGTGACAGACTGAGACTCCGTCTCAAAAACAAACATACAAAGAAAAAACAAAAATTAGCTGGGCATGGTGGTGTGTGCCTGTAGCCTCAGCTACTCAGGAGGCTGAGGCAGGAGAATCACTTGAACCTGGGAGGCAGAGGTTGCAGTGAGCTGAGATCGTGCCATTGCACTCTGCACTCTAGCCTGGGTGACAGAGTGAGACTCCATGTCAAAAAATAATAGTAAAATTAAATTAAGATGGTAGCCCAGGTGACCTGTGGCTCATGGTCTGATGGAGGGGAGGAATATTTGGAATTGCGCTTGCAGTGGAAAATCTGGGTCACATGACTTCCATATGTTTAAGATCCCTTCTGGCCAGGCATGGTGGCTCACGCCTGTAATCTCAGCACTTTAGGAGGCCAAAGTGGAAGGATTGCTTAAGGCCAGGAGTTCGAAACCAACCTAGGCAACAGAGTGAAACCCCATCACTACAAAACATTTAAAAATTAGTTGGGTGTGGTAGCATTGCCTCCATAGCCACAGCTACTCAGGAGGCTGAGGTGGGAGGATTGCTTGAGCCCTGGAGATTGAGGCTGCAGTGAGCCATCATCATGCCACTGCACTCCAGCCTGGGTGAGAGAGTGAGACCCTGTCAAAAAAAAAAAAATCCCTTCTGATTCTGAAATGCTTTTCTGCTGTGTCCCTTCATGACGATGTCTACAACAGGAACCTCCTGGGCCCTTGTCTTACAAGCTTGCACCCAGATCCCATCAGTTTAGAAGCCACTGTTTACTTCTGTTTTTTTAGTGATAGGATCTGAATGTTTGTGCCCTATCCTACCTAAATTCACATGTTGAAAACTTAATCCCCAGGTAATGGCATTAGGAGGTGGGACATTTGGGAGGTGATTAGGTCATGAAAGTGCTGCCCTTATGGTGGGATTAGTGCCCTAATAAAAGAGACACAGAGAACTCATTTTACTCCTTCCACCATGAGGCCACAACTAGAAAATGCCATCGATGAACCAGAAAGCAGGCCCTCAGCAGACACTGAATCTGCCAGCACCTTGATCTTAGACTTCCCAGCCTTCAGAACTGTGAGAAATCAATGTTTGTTGTTTATTAGCCACCCAGTTGATGGTGTTTTGTGTTAGCAGCCAAAGACTAACACAGTTACTCAGAGAAAACACTGCTTAAGTGTTAGATCTAGGGGCGTAGAAACTGCTGCTGAACCCCTAAAATAATGTCTTGTATCAGTCATAAACACCTCTGGAAGGGTGCAGCAGTCATGTATAGGGAATTGTTAGTGAAACTCTAGTGTCTAAATTCCTGCATTGTCTCCCTATTCCTCCCTATCCGGGGCCTACCTTTTGAGATAGAGTACACAGATGGCTACCTACGTGATGTGATTTGAGGGGACACAAGACAGGGTTCTTCATCTAGAAAGAAATACCTACCACATGGCCTGCTAGTCAAACATTACTATACTTAACTTTGGCTCTTGAAGGCTACTGCAGATTATAAAGACATTCTTCAAAAAGTGGAGAAAATCCAACCCAAGGAGAACAGGAATATTCATAGTGTAGAGAGGATGAAGTTCAAACAAAAACGTTGGTGAGGCTACCATGAGATTTTATAAAAACAGATTTAAGGCCAGGAGCGTTGGCTTACGCCTGTAATCCCAGCACTTTGGGAGGCTGAGGCGGGCAGATCATGAGGTCAGGGGATTGAGACCATCCTAACTAACATGGTGAAACCCGTCTCTACTAAAATTACACAAAATTAACCAGGCATGGTGGTATGTGCCTGTAGTCCCAGCTACTCAGGAGGCTGAGGCAGGAGAATGGAGTGAACCCGGGAGACGGAGGTTGCAGTGAGCCAAGATTGCACCACTGCATTCCAGGCTGGGCGACAGAGCGAGACACTGTCTCAAAAACAAAAAACAGGCCGGGTGCGGCAGCTCAAGCCTGTAATCCCAGCACTTTGGGAGGCCGAGACGGGCGGATCACGAGGTCAGGGGATCGAGACCATCCTGGCTAACACGGTGAAACCCCATCTCTACTAAAAAATACAAAAACTAGCCGGGCGAGGTGGCAGGCGCCTGTAGTCCCAGCTACTCGGGAGGCGGAGGCAGGAGAATGGCGTAAACCTGGGAGGTGGAGTTTGCAGTGAGCTGAGATCTGGCCACTGCACCCCAGCCTGGGCCACAGAGCGAGACTCCGTCTCAAAAAATAGTAATAATAATAATAATAACAAAAACAACAAAACAAACAAAAATCAGATTTAAGAAATAATAGACTGTGACAGTGCCTCAGACAGCAGCCAAGGGCATTTACTTTTAACACCATGAGCATCTATCTTTACATCTCTGTTCATTCCAGTATTATCAACATACCATGCTTTGATGGTAAATCACAAAGTCGTCATTTAGTTTGCCTGTTATGTTTGAGTAGCTGTTGAAGAATAGATTTCAGGTTAAGATTTCCTTTGTGGCTGTTTTTAAAATGATTTCTTTGGTCTGAGTTGTATTCCATTTTTGGCCATCAGTGTGTTTATAGGCAAACTTCTTATGTTTATCTCTGGGTGCTTTGTTTTGAAACTATATTTAAAGGCATTAATAGTGAAACAATTCACCTTTAAACAAGATACTGTAAAAGTGTGTTAAATAAAGGGGAAATTTTCTATGCCTTAGCCTTGTAAATTGTAAACAATGAATAGGTTTTATTTTCTCTCAAAGTTCTTAGAACTACTTAACAGTTTATAAACATAGTGCAATGATAAACTTATCAGTTTATCATTTTAAATGTAGCTTAATTAGAGATGAAGACAAAAGCAGATTATGAGACAACAGAATTCTGGGCATCTCAGGTAAATATTATAGTGTAACTTCTTTGGCCAGAGCTTGCCTAGGGAAATCTACAATTTACTTGACGTTTTGGTTGATTTTTCTGTGATTCCTCTTCTCCTATATTTTAAAAATATTCTTAGATGTTGTAGATATGTATCCATTTGTTCAACAAATTATCTATTTGAACACAGACACCCACTGTGTTCTGAGAATTACGTTTGTGCTTGAAGCTACTAAGTGGAATAAGACAAAGTCCCTCTCAGTGTCAATGGGAGACAGAGATAATTACAGAGTCTTGTTACACACACAGAAATATGCTCGACGTTCCAAGAGATCACCTGGGAAGGAGCCCCTGGTTCTGTCTGGAAATGTCAGGGGAGACTTGTCCAAGGAGGGTAACACTTACCAGAGGGAGTGCCCCCTGTCCTCGTGATCTAGATGGGGAGAAAAGCAGCTCTGCGGCAAGTGCTCGGCTTGAGGGAGTCCTGGTGCTCTCCACAGCCTAAGAGGTTCTGGGGAGGAGCTTAGAGGTTCTGGGGAGGTGCTCAAAGAAGGACCACTAAGAGTTAGAGGAAAAATATCGAGTAAGAGGCATGCAAAGCTGAGGGCCAGGGCACAAACGTGTTCACATAACTTACTCAGAGAAAGACAAGCAGTTCAGAAAGCCTGGGAGGCAGAATCTGTCAGGGGAGCTGATGCGGGAGGGTGTGGTGGGATATACATTTGAGATTTGAACTCAGGAATTCAAACTCCATAGTCTGTGCACCTAAATGCTGTACTATCCTGCCTTGAAAAGGCCTCAGGGGCCTTCTCTGGAGATCCAGTGCTTATGTCACGTGGACACACTTACAATACACATTATCTTTTATGTATATACATATAAATACTTAATTTGCCAGTGATAGGGAACCACTGAAAGCAATTGCATTTTATTATTATTATTATTTTTGAGACACGGTCTCACTCTGTCACCCAGGCTGCAGTGGACTGGCACAATCATGGCTGACTGCAAGTCTTGACCCCCTGGGCTCAAGTGAGCCTTCTGCTTCAGGCTTGCAAGTAACTGAGACCACAGTTGGACACCACCATACCGTGCTAATTTTTTTTCTTTTTTTTTTTTTTTTTTTTTTTTTTTTTTGAGGCGGAGTCTCGCTCTGTCCCCCGGACTGGAGTGCAGTGGCCGGATCTCAGCTCACTGCAAGCTCTGCCTCCCGGGTTTATGCCATTCTCCTGCCTCAGCCTCCTGAGTAGCTGGGACTACAGGCGCCCGCCACCTCGCCCGGCTAGTTTTTGTATTTTTAGTAGAGACGGGGTTTCACCGTGTTAGCCAGGATGGTCTCGATCTCCTGACCTCGTGATCCGCCCGTCTCGGCCTCCCAAAGTGCTGGGATTACAGGCTTGAGCCACCGCGCCCGGCCTTTTTTTCTTTTTTTTTGAGACAGAGTTTTGCTCTTATCTCCCAGGCCGGAGTGCAATGGCATGATCTCTACTCACTGCAACCTCTGCCTTCCAAGTTCAAGCTATTCTGTTGCCTCAGTCTCTGGAGTTGCTGGGATAACAGGCACCTGTCACCACGCCCAGCTAATTTTTGCAATTAGACGGTGTTTCACCGTGTTGGCCAGGCTGGTCTTGAACTCCTGACCTCGCGATCCGCTCACCTCAGCCTCCCAAAGTGCTAGGACTACAGGTGTGAGCCACCATGCCTGGCCAATTTTCTTTTTTTTTTTTTTTTTTATTTTAGTAGAGATGGGGTGTGGAGCTGGCAGGGGGAAGTTCTCAGTGTGTTGGCCAGGCTGGCCTCGAACTCCTGGGCTCAAGTGATGCTCCTGCCTTGGCTTCCCAAAGTTCTGGGATTATAGGCGTGAGTCATTGCACCCCGCCCTAGAGTCCTGATTTTAAGGGGTTGTAACAGAAATGAGGAAGAACAGCATCAGGTGATGAAAGTAATCCAGACAGGCATATAATAAATGATTGTTGAATGAGTAAATACTTAATATGGGCAAGACACGGGGTAATGCAAGGTTTTTCTCTATTTGTAGATGAAAAAGTAATTTAAGAAGACTTCTCAATACTCCCATTGACTTGTGTGAAGTTGCTCCAGATTTTAAAGGGTGTTTGTCTTCTGTAGAGGCACATATATATTTTTTTAAATTTTTCTTGTGGAAGAGCTGTTGTTGATTAAAAAAAAAAAAAAGAAAGAAAAGGAAAAAAAGCAGTCAAAGGCCTAGGATTCCAAAATTTTCCTGATTTTTTTTTTTCCTGATATTTTTAAACTGAATTGACAAATGCAATTGGAAAGTTAACATAGATTAAGTTGAGATTTTAAAGAGGGCTTCTGTAATGGCAGAAGCATCTTTCAACTCCAGCTGTTCTAATAGCAGCTTCCTGTCCATCTGTGAGTCATTATTTTAAAAAGTTGTATTTAAGTTAAATAATGTCACTACTTAGCATTTTTTATAATTAGATATAGTGATTAGACTTAAAATTATGCTTGAGTTTTCAATTAAGAAAACCACGACAAAGTAATAAAATAACAAGTTTCAAAGGTCTGAAAACATCTATTGAGTAAAAAATACTGAATTAGAAAATTGAATTATATGGCATTCCTATTAAAGACAAACAAAAGGCTTCTAAAATTTTACATATTTAAGTAATTAAGACAATCGGGAAATTATGAATCAGGCTCTCAATTCTGTAGTCCCTTATAGTATGAAAGTTCCAGGATAAATCTGCTGGATTTATGAACTGAGGATGCTGATTTAGGAGGGCGTAAAACCCTATAACATAATGCTACTTACTGAGGGTTATGTTTCTTTGCTTGTTTAATTCTTTGAGAAAGTAAAAAGAATAGAGTAAGGAGTTGATTGAGCTCATCTGAAGAACCCATGGCCCCATGTCCAACAGGAAGCCTTCTCTTCCTTAAATCTTGCCTACTCGTTTGTCTGTGAGCCCTCTCCCTTTCCCGACCCTTCTCACCTGTTGTGAATCCCTGTGCTCCGCACCTTGGCATTGAGGGTTTCGTTCTGTCGTTTTAAATTGTCATAGTTATTTCGTGTGTACGTGGTACAGGCTTGTCCCTAGAGTTTCCTTTTCTTGAAGGCAGGGAGCATGCTAGGTTTTATTGCCATTTTCCTACAAGGGCTTAACTCACTCTGATCCTTGAATACCCTGTTTCCAGTAGTCTGATAGTTAATTTTCTGTGTCAGCTTAGCTAAGTTATAGTGCCCAGTTGTTTGGTCAAACACCAGTCAAGATGTTACTGTGAGGGTATGTTATAGATGATTAACATTTAAATCAATAGGCAGGGCGTACAGCAGATGACCCTCTGCAGTATGGGTGGGCCTCATTCAATTAGTTGAAAACCTTGAGAGCAAAGACTGAGGCTCCCTAAAATATAAGGAATTCTCAAGACTGCCACACAGAAACCCTGCCCAAGCTTCCAGCCTGCTGCCCTGTGGAATTCAGCCTCTGGATTGCAACAGCCTCTCTTATCTGCATTTCCAGCCTGCTGGTCTGCTCTACAGTTTTCAGACTTCCCAGCCCTCACAGTCACATGAGTCAATTCCTTAAAGTCAATCTGTGTGTGTGTGTGTGTGTGTGTGTGTGTGTGTGTCTCCCCTATTGGTTCTGTTTCTCTACAGAACCCTGGCTAAGAAGTATGAGAAATCTACAATAGCAGGGTGTGGTGGCTCACACCTGTTATCCCAGCACTTTAGGAGGCTGAGGCAGGCTTATCATGAGGCTAGGAGATCGACACCATCCTGGCTAACACGGTGAAACCCTGTCTCTACTAAAAAATAAAAAAAAAAAATTAGCCAGGTATAGTGGTGGGTGCCTTGTAGTCCCAGCTACTCAGGAGGCTGAGGCAGGAGAATGGCATGAACCCGGGAGGCAGAGCTTGCAGTGAACTGAGATCACACCACTGCACTTCAGCCTGGGTGACAGAGCAAGACTCCATCAAGAAAAAAAAAAAAAGAGAAATCTACAATAAAGGATAACAAGACTATAAGACATTTCAATGAGCTGTATCATTTTTATAGTAACCTCTGAGGAAACTACTATCTGGTTATCAATTTGAAAAAGTGACATATCTTAAAGGAGAAATAACTTAGCCAGTAAACCACTGTACTTATCTCCTGATCAGACTATACTCAAGTGTCATTGATTTACTTTTTACTTTTTATTGGGAAATAATTTTACTCTTACATAAAACTTGCAAGAATAATACAAAGAAAACCTGTATACTCTACCCAACTTCACCTAGTTTACCCATTAAGTTGATCATTGTGCCCATACTCATGTATGCAACTTACAGTATTTCTTTTTCTGAATTATTTGAAAGTCAGTTGCATATACTTCAACTCTTTTCCTCTAAATGCTTCAGTGTGTATTTCTTTCTTTCTTTTTTTTTTTTTTTTGAGACGGAGTCGTGCTCTGTCGCCCGGGCTAGAGTGCAGTGGCCGGGTCTCAGCTCACTGCAAGCTCCACCTCCCGGGTTTACGCCATTCTCCTGCCTCAGCCTCCAGAGTAGCTGGGACTACAGGCGCCCGCCACCTCGCCCGGCTAGTTTTTTTGTATTTTTAGTAGAGACGGGGTTTCACCGCGTTAGCCAGGATGGTCTCGATCTCCTGACCTCGTGATCCGCCCGTCTCGGCCTCCCAAAGTGCTGGGATTACAGGCTTGAGCCACCGCGCCCGGCCTTCAGTGTGTATTTCTTAAGACTAGGAATAGTCTCTTGCTAATCCAATACAGTTAACAACTAAAGTAATTTTAACATTGACATAATCTGTATTCCAATAGTATCTATTAGTCTAATATTACCCTTTAAAGCATTTTCCCCCCTTTATTTGGTATGAGATCAGGTTACCATGTCTTTCTAATCTGGAACATTTCTACAACCTTCCCTTGCCTTGTATAACATAGATGTCATCAATTTTTTTCTTTTGTTTCTTTTTTTTTTTTTTTTTTGAGATGGAGTTTTGCTCTTGTTGCCCAGGCTGAAGTGCAATGGCACAATCTTGCCTCACTGCAGCCTACACCTCCTGGGTTCAAGTGATTCTCCTGCCTCAGCCTCCCGAGTAGCTGGGATTACAGGCATGCACCACCACGGCCAGCTAATTTTTGTATTTTTAGTAGAGATGGGGTTTCTCCATGTTGGCCAGGTTGGTCTCGAACTCTTGGCCTCAGGTGATCCACCTGCTTCAGCTTCCCAAAGTGCTGGGATTACAGGCGTGAGCCCCCCCCTCCCCACCCCCCACCCCCCAACTCCCAACTCCCTCCCCTGAGCCTGGCTCCATGTGCCATCAATTTTGATGCAAAATTTCTAGGGAAATTGTTCAGTTAAAGGCAGTTTTCACAAAACTCAGAGTCAAAGATAAATCAATGTCAGATGTAATTTCCCCACTAGAACTTCATTAGGATTCCACAGAATCCTCGATATGAAACATATACCCTACAGATGCCTGACTAAATGAATCTCGTGGCCCCATGGTTCTCTACTATGCTTTCCTCATCTAGGTTTTCCTCTTTGCCTCGGGCACAGTCAGTGGGTACAACAGACTTTCGTCTGAAGTTTAGTGACTAAAGAGCTCATTCTGAATTAGAGCTGGACTTGGGAATTAGAACCAGATCTGTTCTTCAGCTAATTAGTTCATAACATAAGACAAAACTAAGGGCTTCAGTTTTTAAAAAATTAATGAGAAGACATTGAAGTCACTGGCAACAGGCTTTTCCAAAATATGTTCTCTTAAGCCTTATCTAATGTATTTTATAAAAAACTAAATATAATTAAGCTACATTTAGCCCATAGCAAGCTCTAGCATTTTTTTTTTTTAACAGAGGGGAACATTTGATTAAATTACTATTCATCTGAAAACGTTTGATGGGGGAAAATCCATTAGATGCATAAAGACAGATAAAATTGAATAGTTAATTGGAAACAAAGAATCACATGATGTAATACAGATAACTAAAGAAAGGGGTTTCGCATCTGAAATACATTTTTATGTGCTGGTTGAAATATATTTTATAGTCCAGTTGAAATTGCTGTCATGGAACTCTTTGGTCCAAAAATGGAAGTCATCTAGTGTACCACATTACATCTTCATTTTGGCTGACTCACTGTGTTGGCATGTTTTTGTTACAGATGAATGTAGAGATGGTTCACATCATACTTTAGAAAATATGTCTTTGGATAACAGAACAGAACATGATTAAGGAGAATTCTGAATTATTAGGTATTAAAAAAAAAAAACTAAAGGCATTTTCTTTTGGCCTGTGAAAATAGCTTAGTGTTTTTTTTTGTTTTGTTTTGTTCTGTTTTTTTGAGACAGAGTCTCGCTCTGTGGTCTAGGCTGGAGTGCAGTGGCACGATCTCAGCTCACTGCAAGCTCCGCCGCCTCCCGGGTTAATGCCATTCTCCCGCCTCAGCCTCCCTAGAAGCTGGGACTACAGGCGCCCGCCACCACGCCCGGCTAATTGTTTTGTATTTTCAGTAGAGACAGGGTTTCACCGTGTTCGCCAGGATGGTCTCGATCTCCTGACCTCGTGATCTGCTCACCTCGGCCTCCCATATGGCCGGGCACAGTGGCTCACGCCTGTAATCCCAGCACTTTGGGAGGCCGAGACGGGCAGATCACAAGGTCAGGAGATCGAGACCATCCTGGCTAACACGGTGAAACCCCGTCTCTACTTAAAAAACAAAAAACAAAAAAATAGCCGGGCGAGGTGGCGGGCGCCTGTAGTCCCAGCTACTTGGGAGGCTGAGGCAGGAGAATGGCGTGAACCCAAAAGGCGGAGCTTGCAGTGAGCTGAGATCCGGCCACTGCGCTCCAGTTTGGGCGACAGAGTGAGACTCCGTCTCAAAGAAAAAAAAAAGAAAAAGAAAAAGAAAAAACAACAGGAAAAATATTAAAATTTGATGAGGTGGGTACACATTTAGGTGATTACCAGTTAGCTAATTACCAGGCAGAAATCCCCAGGTAGCAGATGTTATTTTTGTGAAAAAGAAAGCTTTTTTGTGTTACTTAGAAAACTTAATGAATAAAACAATTGCCATTGAAAACCCTAAATATGATTCTCACTTAGAAACAAACTAATTGTGGGGCCTATAACCAGAGTCAGGAAGTTAGTAATAAAGTTAATGAAGACAAATGACCTAGTTACCTAATCCCATCAATGCCTCTTCCCTGGAAACCCAAATGGCCTTGGGCCAAAGAGAGGTCTGCTAATACTACATGCAGAGAAGCATCTTTGATGAAATAGAGGTTTCCAAGCACTTTTCTAAAGTACTTTCCATTATTTACCATACGGGAGATTAGGTGTGATGTGAATGCGAAACAGTTGTTTTCATTAATGAGAGCCACCCATGAGTCCCTGGACACCTTGACAGACGACAAAGGCATGCTTCTTTCTCATGGTTTGAAGGGAATAAATTGTTTCCATCTGAATGACTCTGTACTGGCCAAATGTAGAAAGCAGTTGCACGTCCACGGATAAATTCTGGCCTTTGCCTTCCTACTTCAAGTGGTTTTCCACCCCTTAATTTACTAAATGAAATTTAGAGAGGCTGCTCCACACTTCCTCCCAAGGAGGCAGCTTCTCCAATGAGTCATGCAGACGGACACCCTCCAGCCGCCGGGGTGTGTTCTCTTTTAAGCACAGACAGGGTGGCGTCCCAGCAATGGCCTCCCACGTCACCGACAGTGACGGCAGCCCCTCCAATTTCTTGGAGTGGGTTGCAGACTCTGCCAGGTGCCACGGCCCTGAGAAACCAAGGAACATGTCTAAGGAGCCTACAGAGTGGGAGGGAAATGCGGGTCACTGAGGACTGTTGTGCGTCACCTAACAAGAGCAGTGTGTGTGCCCGTATGGGGGGGCGAGGGCTGAAAGTGTGCTGGGTCAGGGGTGGGGTAGGCAGGTGGTGACAGTAAATGTGTGTAGGATTTAGACTGCCTGCAACAGGATTTCAAGCCTTAGGCATTGTTTTTTAAATCCCTGATTTAATTAATGAATTAATTTATTGAGACAGAATCTCTCTGTGTCGGCCAGACTGGAGTGCAATGGTGCAATTTCGGCTCACTGCAACCTCCACCTCTTGGGTTCAAGTGATTGTCTTGCCTCAGGCTCCTGAGTAGCTGGGATTACAGGCGCCTGCCACCACGCCCAGCTAATTTTTGTATTTTTAGCAGAGACGGGGTTTCACCACGTTGGCCAGGCTGGTCTTGAATTCCTGATGTCAGGTGATCCGCCTACCTCAGCCTTCAAAGTGCTGGGATTACAGGTGTGTCATTGTGCCCAGCCTGAATAATTTTTTTTTCTATTCTCCCAAGAGGGCTCGGATATAATCACTAAATTTTCTAGCTTTTAGAAGGTCATGAACCTATGGGCTCATTGGACAAATGCTGTTGGATTTTATTTACCAGAATGCAATTAGATGATCAGATAAATTATTGGTTACTTTGCCAGTAACTATGATTCCCATGGGACTATTGATTTTGAAATGCCAACAGTTTTAAGCCTTCCAAGGTGCCTGCTGTGTGTTAAAGAAAAAACTAATCTGACACACTTGTTAAAATAGTAAGGCGGACTTTGTTCAGGACAATTGCAGTAAGAGCTTTGAAACAGAGAGACTGAGCTCAGCTCTGAATATAATCAAGACAGCTGAGGTTTGATGGCCAGCAAGCAGAGTGAGGGAGTCAGTGGATGGAAATTACTAAGAGACATCAAGGATAGGGGGCTTCTTGCTAAACTGATAACACAGGATTCTTGCTGAAGACAGGTCAAGGACTTACATGTCAAAGGTCCTGGGGGATGAGGAACTTGATCAGATATTGAGGGGTGGGGATTCTCTCTGTATGGACTGGGCAGGATTCTTGCTAAAACTGGATTTATGGAGACCCAGCAAGGGCAGTGAGGCAGGAGAATAGGGTCTGGGGCAGGGAACCTAAGGATTTCCTAGAGCTAAATCCAACAGAAAAACCCCAGCTTTCTAAGACCAAGTAAATAACTTTGTAACTGTACTTCAGCTATGACAGGAGACATCCTCTGCATTTGTATAGGAGGTACACCAACTAAATAACTTTGTAACCTCACTTCACCTTCTTCATTTGCATAGGGGGTACAACAAGTAAATAACTTTGTAACTTCACTTCAGCTTCTTCAATTACATGCACATACACTGGGTAACCAGTGGGAAACCTCTAAGGGGTATTTAAACCCCACAGAATTCTGTAACCCCACCCTTGAGCCCCTTGCTCAGGTAGCTCCCATCCTGTGGAGTGTGCTTTTGTTTCTTTAAATCTGTGCTTTTGTGGCTTCATTCTTTCCTTGCTTTGTGCGTTTTGTCCAATTCTTTTTTCAAAACAGCAGGAGGCTGGACACCCTCAACTGGTAACAACAGGGGCCAAGGTCCAGGCCTGTTGAGAAGAGGACTCAGAGGAGGCTGACCAAAGCTTGGCGAAGGAGAAGGCTGTTGTATGTACTAAATATGATTGTCCACTGCAGAAGTGGGGAGTGAAGGCCCTGGTGCAGTTCATCTGAGAGGCGGAAAAGCCTTTCTCAGACTTGCGCCTGGGAGGTAATAAACACAGGGCTTCTATGTGAGGGCTGTGATGTCTCTTCTGAAAGGTAGATACCAGTGCTGCTGGGGCCAGCAGGGTCAACCATTGGGCCAGTTATTCTCAGGTGTCAGCCAGAGCTTCCAGGCCTTCTACCAGCCCAGCCAAACAATTTGCTGTTAAACTGGATCCAGAGAGACTTGGACGTCTTGATTTATATTCTAGGGTCAAAATGGACTAATCAAATCACCTTGTATTAGTTTTAGCTATTCAAAAGTTGAAAATACATTTTAGATTATAAACCTGACCTTGTGGGGTGAGATAATTATCTTAAAAGCTCATGTAGGGTTGTGTGTGTGTGTGTGTGTGTGTGTGTTAAAATATACAAAATATAAAATTTACAATTTTCACCCTTTCTGAGTGTACAATTCAGTGCCATTAAGTACAATCACATTTACCACTATCTCCAGAACTTTCCCATCACCCCAAACTGAAACTCTATATCCCTTAAATAGTTACCCCTCATTCTGTCCTCCTCAGTTCCTGGTATTCTAGGTTCTGACTCTAAGAATTTGATTACTCTAGGCACCTCATATAAGTGGAATAGTATAATTATTTGTCCTTTTGTGACTAGCTTATTTCTTTTCGCCTAATGTCTTCAAGATTCATCCACATTGTAGCATATGTTAGAATTTCCTTTGTTTCATTTTACTTTATTTTTGAGACAGTGTCTTACTCTGTCACCCAGGCTGGAGTATAGCGATGCAATCTTGGCTCACTGCAGCCTCCAACTCCTGGGCTCAAACAATCCTCCTACCTCAGCCTCCTGAGTAGCAGGGACTACAGGTGAGTGCCACCACACCTGGCTAATTTTTGTATTTTTTGTAGAGGTGAGGTTTCACCATATTGCCCAGGCTGGTCTCAAACTCCTGAGCTCAAGTGATCCCCGAATCTCAGCCTCCAAAGTGCTGGGATTACAGGTGTGAGCCACCATATCCAGCCTAGGGGTTCTTTATATATTCTGGATATTAATCCTTTATCACATATGATTTGCAACTATTTTCTTTTTTTACTTTTTTTTTCCATAGAAATGAGGTCTCACTATGTTACCCAGGATGGTCTCGAACTCCTGGGCTCAGCGATCCTCCCACCTCGGCCTCCCAAAGTGCTGGGATTACAGGTGTTAGCCACCATGCCCAGCCAATTTGTAAATATTTTCTCGCATTCTGTGGGTTGCCTTTTCACTCTGTTGATAGTTTCCTTTAGAAGGTTTAAATTTTGGTGAAATTCAGTTTAGCTATTTTTCTCTTTTGTTGCCCATGCTATTGGCGTCATATCAAAGAAATTATTGCCAAATCCAATAGCATGAAGTTTTACTCCTATGTTTTCTTTCTTTCTTTTTTTTTTTTTTCAGATAGGATCTTGCTCTATCACTCAGGCTGGAGGGTAGTGGTGTGATCAGGGGTCATTGCAGCCTCAATCTCCCGGGCTCCAGCAATTCTCCCGCCTTAAATGGCCTCCTGAGAGAATCATACAATATTAGAGGGCTGCTACTTAGGCACAAGACGGCTTGTGGGGATGCCGGACCCCCATTTACATGATCAACCAAATCATATGGTTACAAGCTATCTTAAAAACAATCACTAATAAAACCGGCAGAACCTTGACTATTCTGGCCCCGCAAGAAACTCAGATGAGAAATGCTATCTATCAGAATGGATTACCTCTAGACTACTTGCTAGCAGCTGAAGGAGAGATCTGTAGGAAATTCAACCTTGCTAATTGCTGCCTACACATGGATGGTACTGCAGGTGTGCACCACTGTGCCTGGCTAACTTTTTATCTTTTGTAGCGATGGTATCTTCCTATGTTGCCCAGACTGGTCTTGAATTCCTGGCCTCAAGAAATCCTCCTGCCTCAGCCTCTAAAAGTGCTGGGATTATAGGTGTGAGCCACTGTGCCCGGCCTATTCCTATGTTTTCTTCCAAGAGTTGTATAGTTTTCACTCTTACACTTGAGTCTTTGATCCATTTTGAGTTAATTTCCGTATGAGGTGTAAGATAAGGCTCCAGTTGTATTCTTTTGCATGTGAATATCCAGTTTTCCCACCACCATTTGTTGAAAAAGATTGTCCTTTTCTCCATTGAATGGTCTTGATATCCTTGTTAATCATTCTGTTTTATTTGACATTGAGAAAAGAAAACTGTTAGAATTAAATCCAACCTTTTAGATTTATATTTCACTTTTTAATACATTTTCAAAATCCATGCATTTGCCACAGTTTTTCACCAGCCCTTTGCCCAAGAGTCAATGTGGGTCATGAACTTGTCTGCAGTAGGGGTGAGGAGACCTGGTCTAGGAAATGACTCTATTGGCTCCATGGCCTTTGGATGGTTTGAGGAAACTCAGGCCTCCCCAAATTTCCTTTGCTGGGTATCCTACAGATTGAGTTTTCCTTCTAAAGGAAGCATTCCTTTAACTTAACAAACTTTTTGTTTGTTTGTTTTTGAGACAGTCTTGCTCTGTCTCCAGGCTGGAATGCAGTGGCGTGATCTCGGCTCACTGCCACCTCTGCCTCCCAGGTTCAAGCAGTTCTCCTGCCTCAGCCTCCTGAGTAGCTGGGACTACAGGCGCCCGCCACCTCGCCCAGCTAATTTTTGTATTTTTAGTAGAGATGGAGTTTCACCATGTTGGCTAGGATGGTCTCGATCTCTTGACCTCATGATCCACCTGCCTTGGCCCCCTAAAGTGCTGGGATTACAAGTGTGAGCCACTGTGCCTGGCCCTGTCTTAAGAAACTTAAAATGCCGGTACACATGGGAGGAATAAAAAATATTAGTGACTCACATACCGGTATGAATTCATTTACATTGCTTTCCTCCCAGGCAGTTAGCTGAGAGGAGGAGAATTTTAACTTTAGTGGAGGGTTGGGGAGAAGGAGAGGGAGAGGAAGAAACTTTACTTTGGGGACAAGGTCACCTTCCAAGGAGGAATGTGGGTGCCTGGGTGTGGTGCTACCCTGGACAGCACGAGGCATTGAGTAGCTCGGATGGAACCAGGAGAGAGGACCAAGACCCAGAAGGGGAAGTAGGAGAGTCTAAAGATAAATTTTGCCTACTTCACAGCTGTGCCAGGGAGAGGCCCTGAGAGTGAGTATGAGTAATCCAGAGATGTGCATGCATGGGGCCCGGCCCTCTTTTGTTTATTCTAATGCTGTCCTGGCAGCAGCAGACACTTTCCCAGGCCTGGAAACATTTATTTCAGATATTGTCTGGCCAGTCCATCTTTGGAGGAAAAATGAAAAGATGGTAGTGCTGAAAAACTTCTAACTAGAGAATTCTCTTCCTGTGACCCTCACCTCCATCTCCAACACATTCACACACGCAGTTATCTCCTTGTGGGATTTGTCATGATTTTATAATGATTCTAATTTGAATTGCTTGCACCTGTTTAAATACCAGATATTTAAGATGTAGAGTGTCTTATTGATGCTGGGATACCTCTGGTGAGTACTGGATGGCTTGTGGTTTGTTTTGAGACAGGTCTCACTCTGTCACCCAGAGTGCAGTGGGTGACACTGGAATGCAGTGGCAGTCACAGCTCGCTGCAGCCTTGACCTTCCAGGCTCAACGGATCCTCCTACCTCAGCCTTCCATATAGCTGGAATCTCAGGCACATGCCACCACGCCCAGCTAATTTATTTTTATTGATCGATTGAGACAGTCTCACTCTGTTGCCCAGACTGGAGTGCAGTGGCGTGATCTCGGCTCCCTGCAACCTCTGCCTCCTAAATTCCCAGCACTTTGAGAGGCTCAAGCGATTCTCCTGTCTCAGCCTCCTGAGTAGCTGGAACTACAGGCACAAGCCACTACACCCAGCTAATTTTTGTATTTTTAGTAGAGACAGGGTTTCACCATGTTGGCCAGGATGGTCTCGAACTCCTGACCTCAAGTGATCCACCCGCCTTGGCCTTTCAAACTTCTGGGATTACAGGTGTGAGCCATAGCGCTTGGCCAATTTTTTATATTTTATATATTTTTAAATATTTTAATATTTTTATATTTTTTGTTGAGATGAGGTCTTGCCATGTTGCCCAGGCTGGTCTGAAAGTCCTGGACTCAAGCCATTCTCCCTCTTTAGCCTCCCAGAGTGCTGGGATTACAGGTGTGAGCCACCACACCAGGCTAGAGTACTGGATATGTTAATAGTTCCATTCATACATTTCAAGAATTCAGGTGTTTTTTAAATTACTAAAGGCTGACTTTTTATCCTGTAAACTTCTAGCCCAAATCATCTCTACTACACAGTAGAGAAAAATAGTTTTAGAATTTGGTTTAGTTACCCCTAAAGCACCTTTTATTCACAAAGGGAAAGATGTATCTGGATCACATTCAAAATGCGTCTCATTAATGCCTCCTTAATCTAATTAATTTGGCCATGGGGAAGTTAACCATTGCTGAATGTTAATCTCATAAAAAGTACCAAAAGCATACTCTTTTTGTTCTCTGATAAGGATTTTCCCTTTTCTATTTCAGAGTGAATTCTCTCTCTCTCCTTAGTCTTTGTAGAGTTGCAAGAGTTGACATGTGAAACTATACAAGATATCACAGGCTGGGCGAAGTGGCTCATCCTGTAATCCCAGCACTTTGGGAGGCCAAGGTGGGTGGATTGCCTGAGGTTAGGAGTTCAGGACCAACCTGGCCAACATGTTGAAACCCTATCTCTACTAAAAAATACAAAAATTAGCTGGGCATGGTGGTGGGCACCTGTAATCCCAGCTACTCGGGAGGCTGATAGAGGAGAATTGCTTTGAACCCGGGAGGCAGCATCTGCGGTGAGCTGAAATCGTGCCATTGCACTCCAGCCTGGGCGACAGGAGAGACTGTCTTAAAATGATTTTAAGACAATCATTTGTCTTAATGATTTTCTAGCCAATGATTTTCTTTATGACAAATCACACAACTCTCTTTAAGAAGTTAATGAGAGAGGCCGCCCTGTGTTATCACTAGGAAACTGGAGTTTCTACTTTCCATTATCTTTCATTCAGCATCTACTTTTTTTTTTTTTTTTTTTTGAGACAGAGCCTAACTCTGTTGCCCAGGCTGGAGTGCAGTGGCATGATCTCGGCTCACTGCAACCTTTGCCTCCTGGATTCAAATAATTCTTCTGCCTCAGCCTCCCAAGTAGCTGGAATTACAGACGTGTGCCACCATACCCAGCTAATTTTTGTATTATTAGTAGAGACAGGGTTTCACCATTGTTGGCCAGGCTGATCTCGAACTCCTGACCTCAAATGATCTGCCCACCTTGGCCTCCCAAAGTGCTGGGATTACAGGTGTGAGCCACCACACCTGGCCTAGGAAGAAGATACTTCTAATAATAGTTTTTCTCTTAAAGATTCCAATAAATGGAAAGAAATACCATACCTGTGAATGGAAACACTCAATATTAAAATGTCAGTTCTCCCCAAAGTAAAATAGAGATTGGGTACAATCTCAAGCATAATCCCAGCAGTCTTTAATGTATTAATAGGAGCTGAAAAGATAATCTAAAAATCTATGCAGGCCATGCGTGATTCATTATATACTGTATTTTCTTTGCATATATTTGAATGTTTTCATAATAAAAAGTTTTTAAAAGCATGAAATATAAAAACCAACTGATCGGATAGATCATTGTTTGCTGCCATATCCATACTTTTCCTGGGCAATGTTCAATTATCCATATAAAGGGGACAGAACACATTATACTATTACAAGCTTTGGAGCCATTTTGCAGCTATGTGGCTTTGAGAAAATTTCTTGACTTCTCCATAGTCTGGTTCCCTCTTCAGGCTTGTAACGTTCATGTGAGATCACACGCCTCTGGTGTAAAGTGCAATGCCAAGCCCCTGTGATGCACTACTTGTTCAATAAGTGTTCATTACCGCTCATGGAGGGAAAGTGGGGCAGAGATCACCTTTAGGAAAATGTATTCTTAGCCAGGTACGGTGGCTCATGCTTGTAATCTCAGCACTTTGGAAGGGCGAGGCTGCCAGATCACCTGAGGTCAGTAGTTCGAGACCAGCCTGGCCAACATGGTGAAACCTCGTCTCTACTAAAAATACAAGAATTAGCTGGGCGGGGTGGCGGGTGCCTGTAATTCAAGGTACTCGGGAGACTGAGGCAGGCGAATCGCTTGAACCCAGGAGGCAAGGTTGCAGTGAGCTGAGATTGCACCACTGCACTCCAGCCTGGGTGACAGAGCAACACTCTGTCTTGAAAACAAAACAAAACAAAAAAAACAAAAAACCCAAAACAAAAAACTATTCTTATTTGGTTTTGGAAAAATCCTTTTCTGTTTATTTTGAATGTGACTGATACCTGGGAACTGGCATGATAGGGTCACACTGCAGGAGATTTGGGTAAGAATAAATGAGAAAGGACTCTGCCCTTGCAGTAGACTCTTCACCTTCACACTTGAGAATTAACTTCTGAACTTTGTCTCCATGACACTGTCTCCACATTCCTGACAAATAGCACATAAAGGGATAATGCAGACGACCCTGACTTTTTTTTTTCTTGTTTGCCTTTTGAATTTGAGGCCACCTATCTCTGGATCGTTTTGATTGGGTCAATATTTAAATTGGCTCTATTTCCTGTCTTTACAACAGCTAGTAATAGAGAAGGCTAAGATTTTAGACCCAAAAATAGCAGAAAAAAGGAAAAACAAATCTCTCCAGCTAATCAACTAAGCACAGAATCATATCAACCCCGGGCCTGGAATACCGTTCTGAGTTTCTTTTATTAGCAGCTTTCACTTCCGTGTTCTCACATTGTTATGGGCTAATCTTTTCCTTTGGCTGGAGTTCTTTTCTTCTTTCAGTCAAGGAATTAGTTTTAAGCACCTTCTCTATGCCAGGCCCTGTGAGGCACTGGGGATGTGCAGATGAGGGCAGCCTCCCAGTTCTCAGCTTAGGAGACAGACGCTGAGGACCTAATAAGACCCTTGTGGGGACTCTTTAGGGAGGGTTGTCAGGGAAGGTCCCCTCAAGATGTCTTGAGTGCAGAGCTGTGGGATGAGAAGGGCTCTGCTGGTCTCTCTTGCTTTGCATAGTATTGGTTACCGGTGTCATTTTTTTCTCTAGAGGACCTAGATGGAATTTACCAGAAAGAGCTGTCTCTGACGATTTATTTAGGGTCACGGGCTTTCCAAATCCCTTCACAGAAGTTGCTCTGAGCACCACAACATGTTTTGTTTTAGAAAAGCAGATTTAAGCACATCTGCCCTGGGTCTAAGGTCTCCGTGCACTGCTAGCTGTGTCACAAAAAGATTCCCACGCTTCAGCTCTCTTGCTGGTTATCTGTGATCTCGTTCCTTCCCTTTTGTCCTCCCCTGAGGATGTGCTCACGTGCTGGTGTCTGTTTCTGGCCCATCTCTGTCTCCTCATCCTAAATGTAAGGAGTGTTTTTAATGGACATTGGGCTTCCCACGGGTCTTCTCCGTGACATCCTGTTTGGGAAGCTTCAGTGTGTTATACCCCTTTATCTTAGACTTCTGTAAAACTTTTTTTTGTTGCTTTCTCATTTTTGTTCCTCCACTGCTTTTTAAAAAATACAAGCATTTAGCTGGACGCGGTGGCTCATGCCTGTAATCCCAGCACTTTGGGAGGTGGAGGCGGGTGGATCACCCGAGGTCAGGAGTTTGAGACCAGCCTGACCAACATGGTGAAACCCCATCTCTACTAAAAATATGAAAATTAACTGGGCATGGTGGCGCATGCCTATAATCCCAGCTACTCGGGAGACTGAGGCAGGAGAATCACTTGAACCAGGGAGGCAAAGGTGCAATGAGCTGAGATCATGCCATTGCACTCCAGCCTTGGCAACAGAGTGAGACTCCATCTCAAAACAAACAAACAAACAATACAAGCATTTAAACTAATTTAGGTTACAACTGATGCTTCACATGCATGTATTTTTAAAAAGTTATTATTTATTTTAGAGATACGGTCTCCCTCTGTCGCCCAGGCTGGAGTGCAGTGGTGCAATCATGGCTCACTGTGGCCTTGAGGTCCTGGACTCAAGTGATCTTCCTGCCTCTGCCTTCCAAGTAGCTGGGACTACAGGTGTGCACCACCATACTTGGCTAATTCTTTGTTTTTTGTTTTTTGTTTTTTTTTTGAGATGGAGTCTCGCTCTGTTGCCCAGGCTGGAGTGCAGTGGCACAATCTCTCAGCTCACTGCAACCTCTGCCTCCTGGGTTCAAGCTATTCTTCTGCCTCAGCCTCCCGAGTAGCTGGGACTACAGGCAAGCACCACCATGGCTGGCTAATTTTTGTATTTTTAGTAGAGACAGGGTGACAGGGTTTCACCATATTGGCCAGGCTGGTCTCAAACTCCTGATGTCATGATCCGCCTGCCTTGGCCTCCCAAAGTGCTGGGATTACAGGTGTGAGCCACCACACCCGGCATACCCGGCTAATTCTTTCTCTTTCTTTCCTTCTTTTCTTTCTTTCTTTCTTTCTTTCTTTCTTTCTTTCTTTCTTTCTTTCTTTCTTTCTTTCTTTCTTTCTTTCTTTCTTTCTTTCTTTCTCTTTCTTT